>NW_026721742.1:0-13303 GCF_029784015.1 Lycium ferocissimum | reverse complement strand
ATAAATGGGTTGTAAACGACCTATAGAACGTGAAATGAACATTAGATACGAAAGAATACGACGATGGATTTTTAGTCATGATTATGGGAAATTGAAGTGGGATTATGAAATGCAAATAAGATGAATGAATAACGATTGTTGTTAACGATATTATGATGAGTATTATGAATGTTGGGAGTTGATATGGAATATGGCGGAAAGTAGTTTAAACAAAGGAAACGCTTTTGTCCGATTTTCTTTAGCCTTAAAAGTGCGTTCTTGTAATTGATTAGCTAATGACGATACGAACCCTCTTGAAGGTAAAGACGCAAGCGTTAAAGGAGGACGAGCAAGTTGCAAAGTAATTAAATGACAAAGGTATGTGAGGCATTACCCCTCCTTCTAAGGCATGAATCTTATGTATGATTTTCCTTTTCCTTCACGAATTTTCTACGTTCCTAGAGATGAAGAGCCTAAGTTCATGAGTAGCAAGGCGGGATAAGAAAATACGCTATGAATGCAATAAAGACTCTAGGGACAGATATCTTTGTTCTTACGATATCAATGACGATGATCACGATCATTGGCATTCCTTCTTCTATGTACTCACCTTAAATTGTAAACTCCTCCAAGGTGAGATATGACGCTTATACTATTCTATAACGACCGGGGTTTACGACCTTATGTCACCCAGACATAAACATGGCAGCCTTAAGCTTAATGTATGTATATGTATATGTATCGGGGATGCTAAACTATGGTAACATTGTGATAAGCCACGATATGTCTATGAAATGAATGTTAATGATGACAAGTATATATTGCATGGTATGTGTGATAATATAATTCCACGCGCCTAATTGGCCGGACATGTCACCGCTACGGCGACGGCGTTTGCTATGATTCCACCTATAGAAAGGGCGGACATGTCACCAACATGGGCTGCATGGGATGGTTACCCGGACGCGGGTGACGATGTGATGATGTATGATTGATGTGACGATACTTGCATGTTATGATAATGTATGTGATGTATTTATGTATGATGTATGTACATGAAACCGGTTCCTATGTAAAGAGTGTACAGGTATACCCTCATCCCATGATTTATGATCTCCCCATTATGCTCTTTCACTCCTGCCTTACATACTCAGTACAATGTTCGTACTGACGTCCTTTCTTCGGACGCTGTGTTCATGCCCACAGGTAGACAGGGAGAAGGTGCTGATCCCTAGGAGCCAGTAGCTGACGTGTGAGCACTCCATCATCCGGAGGTGCTATTGATTATTCTTTTGGTACATATTTGTTTATTCACATTTTGGGCATGACGGGGTCCTGTCCCGTCCATATGATTAGTACTCTAGTAGAGGCTCGTAGATACGCAGGTGTGGGGAGTATGATTCCAGGGTCTCCACGTATATTCATGTATATGTTCATATATGTATAAATATCTTTTGTTAACCGAAAAGCTTATGTTTATAAAAGTGATTATGTTTTAAGTGATGAGATATTTTTATGAAATTGGGCAAGCATTGTGAATAAGAGCATATAGATAATAGCAGGAGCGGTATTCGGTGGTTAGCCGGATGCCGTCGCGGCCCGTAGTTCGGGTCGTGACATTGGGCGGATGCTTTTATGTAGGTATTTGCTTTGGAAATGATTTCTTCTTGGTTTGTTGATGAATTAAATAGGTTGGCAAAAACAGGGGAAGAAGAAAGAGGCTACTGGTCAAATGGTACCGCTACGGCGGTCACTCGACCACTGCTGCGGTACCGCTATGGCGATGGACGACTCGCTATAGCGGAACCCTGTAGAAGTTTGGGTCCGCCATAGAGGTCCGATGCTCGCTATAGCGAGCCCACTATAGTGGTCCCCTTACCGCTACAGCAGTGCTACAGTGCCAGTGAGCGGAATTTTTGCCAACCAGTTTGGATCGCGTAGAGGCTCACTTAATTGCTTAGGGCGTAAAAACATGGTTTTCACCTAGGAGTACGAATGCGCTATTAACGTACTAACATTCCCAGAATAAGCACATAGTCTATAACACCAACATTATCGCTAAAATTTCGTTCGTTCACACAAATAATTACGCACTTACTTACAAAAGGTCTTCCTTGAGTCAAAATAGAGAGACACCAATTGGAATCTGTTATATCCCATATTTTGCACAATGGGATATCCCGAGTAAATTGCGAAAAGTTAAGGACAAGGTTATATTTTTTTCCGATTTTGTGAGGAATGCACAAGTTTCTTGTAAGTATCATTGGCATGGAATATTAAGGGCAAACCCGGAATTTGGAAAGTTGTTATTAGTCATGACTTCTTGGAGAAGCCACAAGTGGCCGTGGGCCCCACCCATATTTTGGCCAATTGTTTTAATCCATAAAGGGGGACATGTGTTCACTTCATTTATTTAGGGGGTGTATGTATATGTATAATTCATGACCATGCAAGACATATTCATCATTCAAGAAAATTCTAGAAAATTGGAGAAAATTGGAAAAGAAAAGATTGCACATGACCGGACATGTGCCTATATTTATATATATATATATATATGAGTGATGACAAATATAAGACATAACTCATCATTTTAGCCTTAGAAAATTCAAGAAAGATGGAGAAAAGAGAGAGAGACTTCGACCAAGAAGGGTACGTAGAAGATGGTCCCTTAAGTTTGATCATGAAAAATTATTTTCTCCTTGTCTTCCTACTAATTGGAAGGCCCTCGTTAACGTGGAGTAGTTGTTGGAACAAGCGAAGCGTTTATTCTTACAAAGTGTGTCCTAGCGAGAAGGAAGTTGAAGGAAGGTAAGGTTCAATCTTCATTTGCATATGTTATGCATGGTTTGTGTATGTTGTGGAGTGTGAAAATGGATGAAATTCATGAAAACTTGCAAGATGATGTTGAGCCGTGAGTGGGCTGTTTTTGGTAGAACATGAGAATTGATTTTACTTAGTGTTTTGGTTGTTGTGTTGTGAATTTTATGAGGTAAAATGAAAGTTTAATGATCCAGTTGAAGTTATAGTTGTGTGGGCTGATTTGGAAGTTAATGTGATTTTAATGTGGCTTCTTGTGTTAATGAAAATGATGTTGCTAACGTATGGAATTGTTGATGTAGTTTATGAATTCGGAAGAAAGAAACGTGTTGTCGTTGTTCTTATGGAATTTAGAAAGTTTCGGGTGGTATAGCATGTTGGCCGGGTCGTTTGGATATTGTATGGATTGCTTGGAATGTTCTTAAATCTTGTTTGAATGGTTGCGGATTTGTAAATGAATATGTGAGCATTGGTGTTGACTTGAATTTATGTAGTTGAATTGAATATAAATGAAATGTTGTCGAATTGTGTAGAAAGGAATTATTAACGTTAGAATGCGTTTTGAATCACTTATGGATGTTGTTAGTATGGTTGTCGTTGGTTTGGCCGAGTTAAATTCTCGGGGTTGTTGGATTTATAGGGGAGATGTTCAATTTACGTAAACAAGTGATGGCTTGGAATTGAGTTCTTCGGTGTTTATGACTAATGGTTGATGCCTAATGACATTGTTGTAGATCGCGAGAAGCTTAAGACAATTGCGGGAAGTTAAGGGCAAGACCATCTTCAAAAAAAAATTATTTTAGCATAAGTTGGTTATGAATATTATTTATGAATATTATTGGACGGAAATATTGAGAAAGGCAAGGGGCAAGAAGAGAAATTCGCAAAAATGGGCCGTGGAAATAATGCGGAAGGTTAGGGACAAAATGGTAATATTTAGGAAAGTCGAGGGGCAAAATGGTCATTTCACGAGTAATCAAGAAATCTCTTGGAGAAGGGCCATGTGGCCGAATTTAATGAAAAAAAAAGGGGGGAGATTAGTCATCTTTTGGAATTTGAAGAAAATAAAAGAAAAGTCAAGAAAAGAAAAGAAAACTCTAGAGAAATAAAGAAGGGGAATCATGTGTTCATATTTTTATGTTGAGGGACTAAATTATAAATATGGAAAGGTTGTGGGAGACATGTATATATATATATGGGTCATCTTTTAATTGATGAAACAAGAAAGAAAGAACACAAAAAAAAAAAAAAAAAAAGAAGAGTAGAGAAGGGTTCGGCCATGGCTAGAAAAAAATCTAGCCATGGAAAATTGATGAGGAAAAATTATTTCCTTCCAATATTCTAGCTAATTTGGAGGTCCTTGTTAACATGGAGCAATTGTTGAAATAAGAAAAGCGTTGGTTGTGCGAGTTGGAAATTCTAGCCGAATGAAAAGCCAAGTAGAAAAAGGTATGTATTTAAGCTTCTCTTCATATGTTTTGGATGATTGTGAGTATTGTAGAAAGTAGAGACGGATGAAGTTCATGAAACATGAATATGGAGGTTATGGCCGTGTGTGTGTGTTGTGGTGTGGGAAGATTGAATTAATTTTATGTAGTATGTTGCTTGTTGTTGTAATGTATAGAAAAAGATAAAAATTCATGAAAACATGTTGGTAATTGTTGTGGCCGAAAGTGATGAAGTTTGGCAAGCTATGATGAATTAGTTTTGTTTAATGTTTTAATTGTTATAGATGATTTACATGTAATAAGGAATGTATAGAGAAGGATGGAAATGCATGGCAATGTGTATGAAGTTGTTGTAACCGAATAGTAGGTGTTTGGTAAGTTAGTGTAAATTGATTTTATTGGATGTTTTAGTTGTTGTCGTTATGGATTATGTGATGTTGAATGAAGAATGTGGTTGAAGTTAATGAATATAGATGATAATGAAATGAGTGGTTGTGGTTAAATTTGAAGGTTTCGGGTGAAGTAGTAGGTTGATTGATTCGACGGAATATTATGCGAATTGAATTGAATTGAATTGAATTGAATATTGAAGTGTTGCTAGAATAATTGTTGGTATTGTTCATAGTTTGGCCGGGTTGAATTCCCGGATTGTTGTTAATGGATAAATTGGGCCGAGCCATATTCTCGGGACGGTGTATTTACAAGGGAAATGCTGCCGAAATTTCGGTAGGCAAGTGCACCTTAAGATTCAATCTCTAAAAGCTTCTAACCAAGGTTTGGTAAATGCGACCATTTGTAGATTTTTGGCGGATTTGGAGCTTGAATTTGGAGGAGCGTAAGAAGCGGAAAAAGGTATGTAAGACCTTACTTTCTTTCTTTGGCATGTCTTAGACGTATAGGCTTGATTTCGCGCCTCGGGGACTTCCCTAACTCTAGAAATCCGAGATTGAAAAATAGTTACTATTCATTCAGTGACATTGAACCAAAGGTGCTTGAATAGTGAAAGGAAGGTCGAAACACCCTAGAACTTGCAAGAATGAGACCCGATCACCCTAAGGCTTCCATAAGCAACATTACGAAACGTTTTATACGTAAATTATGTACGCCGCCTCATTTGACCCGAGGTGGGCCCACTATTCCCGGATTCCCTCCTGTTGTCCTATTGGGCTTATTTTCCATTCTATAGCTAAGAACACTTATGGACACCCTTCCGACTACTAAATAAAAGTCGTTTTTAACTAAACCCTCGACCCCAAGGTATGATTTTCTTTACTAAAAGTTTACAAGTGTTTTTCCAAAATATACATTTTTCTTTAAAAACTAAGTTTTACAATATTGCCGCTTTATGACTTAAACAACGACTATAATCCTATGATGACTATGAATCTATGATGCCTATGATCCTATGATGACTATGATCCTATGACGACTATGATGGCTATGATTCTACGATGGCTACGATTCTATGATGTCTATGATTCTATGGGGACTATGATTCTATGGGGACTATGATTCTATGGGGACTATGATTCTATGATGGCTATGGTTCTATGATGACTATGACTCTATGATGACTATGATTCTATGATATGATATGCTATGTCTATGACCCGATGTGCTATGACATGTTCTATGTTGATAGTCTCGCCTTATGATTATCGTTCCTTCAAGGTGAGACAAAGCGACCATGATTACTTCATAATGCGATCGGAGGTTTCCGACCTTACGTCACTCCGATAAGTACATGATTTCCTTGGGCTCTCTTGCATGCTAAATATGAACATGGGTTGGGGGGATGGGATACTTGAATACTTGGAAATTGGGAAGGAACTATGTTTCATTGCCACCGGTCGGCCGGGCTATCATCCCATAGACGCGGGATGCCGGACGCGGGATTTATGGCGGAGCCCGGGAGTATTCGCGCTATGTGGGCGAGCCGCCTCGTGCGGTACTATGACTGAGTATGATATGACCAAGTAAGCATGCATGGCATCCGCCCCCGTGGGCATTCATATGCACGGTTACTCGCTATCCTATGATATGTTCTATGTTCTCTAAATGCAAGATATGATTCCTATGTGCAATCCCGCGTGTCACGGCTTGACATGACATGTTCTATGTTTCTATGCGGTTATTGTTCATGTATACATTTCTTACTATGTTATTATTCATGCCTTACATACTCGGTTATTGTTCCCATTTTCAACCCCGTCGTTGTCATTATAGGATCATACTCTTCACCTTAGTCACATGACGTAAGTCCTTTCTTACTTATCGGTAGAAATATTCTCGCGTTTCATGCAATCAAGGCACTAAAGCGGTACACCCGATACGTACGCAAAGTTAATACGTGTCATGACGATGTTTCGGCTCATTCTTGGGTTGGCGAACTCCGGTTTGCTCAATTGCGGAGTGTAGACGCGAAATCAAGTCATCTAAGACATGCCAAGCACACGTGCTATGATATCCGATTAAGTTGCAATTTCGGTTAGAGACTTTTAGCGAGTAATCGAGTCACTTGGCTACCGGGCAGCATTTCCTCTGTAAATATACGATCCTCGACATTCAACATAATCAAATTCTCATCAGGGAATGTCGATGCCCACAATCACACTACAATTTTTAATACTCAACTCAAAGTACAAAAACGAGTTCCACAACATCATACCAACAACATTGTTGATGTGTTTTTATTTTACGGAGCCTCATATTTACAAAGTAATATAAAATCCACACAACAATAACGTTTACTCGAGAAACGACGAAAAGATTTTGAAAAAAAACTAGTTTTTCCTACACATATATATTTGCACGGCCACCCCTCCTATGTATTTTACTTTACTTTGTCCTATGAATCCAAGAGAACATGTGTGTACTAAGAGTCCGAGGGTTCGCTCGGCTCCGAATATGGGGTCGGGTGCCCATCACACCAAATATGTAAAAGTCGGGGTGTGACAAAGTGGTATCGCCCATGTCAGGCGAGGTCGGTCCAGCCCAAGGGTTGTCTTTTTTAGTCGTGTCCGGTAGAGTCCCAACTTTATGGGTGTGAAGCCGGCCACATTTATAAAAGTCGATATGCTTTTCAAAATAAAAATGTGAGGAATTATCCGCGGGGCATTTAAATTGGGAAGGAACTATGTTTCATTGACCTTCTTTATGGCGTAGCCGGAGTATTCTCGCGCTACGTCCTATGATCGTGCGATAGAGCCAAGTCCTAGGAAAATGGAATCTCTATGCGGTTATTGTTCATGTATACATTTCTTACTATGTCCTACGACGAAAGAAAGTGAGAAGAAGTTTCGATGGAATCTCCTTACGAAAGAAAGTGAGAAGTGATATGGAAAGTTACAAGGACAAGTATTGATGTTCGTTCCCGCCCGGTTGATGGGGCTCGGTATGGTCCTATGAGATGAGTCGTATACATATGTAAAAGCCGCAAGGTATTGCCAATAAACGCCGTATCTCGAATATGAAGAAAGTAATGAAGAAGTTCGCCCGTAATATGTATTGCAATAATGGTGTGCGGATCTGAATAGTGAAGATAATGAAGAAGGCCCTACCGTAACGGGCATGTCTCGAGAAAGAAGTGTGAAAAGGAAATACGATAAACAGACAATAAACGAGATGCGATGTTTCAAGAAGGGTTATGGATTTGGCACGACGACGAAGGTGCGATCACTACCTCGGGAACCTGAAGGCCCAGGATAAGAAGTGGTTATGCACACAAGTGAAAGGTGAACATTCGGAACCGAAAAGGGCAAAATAGTAATTTCAAAGAAAGGACGTGTTATGAAAATATTCCGAATCGGTAAGACTTCGACTTGCCCCGGGATATGTAATAAAGGTTATACGAGGAAGTGGACGCGATTATATCGGCGTTAAGACACCGATTTACCAGAGTTTCGAGGTTAAGCGTGCTCAGGTGGGAGCAATTCTACGATGGGTGACCCCCTGGGAAGTTACAAGAAATTTCATGTATTCAGACCTAAGAGACACATGAGAGGTTAGGGTAGCCTAAGGGAAACTAGAGCATATGGGATGGTTGGAGATCATAAGAAGACGCGTAGGACGAGGCAAACTTGCTTGGTAAAGAGACAAGAAGTGCATCACAGCCCTGGGAATTAGGGTAGGCTTGAACAGCGTTTGGACGTATTTGAGAGCTAGTTGATATTAATTATATATATAAAGGTGTAGGATATTCCAAATATGATTGTATCGGTGGACATGTGAATCCCAGCGACCGAAGTTACGGTACAAAAAGGCATTAATCGAGTAAGGGTACCGAAGTTCGAGTGACAGTAAGAACAAATGGTACAAGTGTTGCAAAGTAAGCTGTTATTATTCTACTATAGGTTGAGATTGGGAATGAGGATATGAGACGAAGTATAAATGGATAATGGTATAGGTACACCCAAAAGGGGGGAAGCAGGTGAGAGAAATGTAAGGATGAGATAGAAACAGTTGATACGGTAGTATGTGTGATGTGGATGCTTGGGCTACAAATGAAACCCCCCTTCATGGAAACAAATTAGTAAGGTCGGGGAAACCGACAATAAGTGGATAGAAGTCCGGATAATGTTTGAGGTAATATGAGAAGTTTGCATAAACCTTGAATAATGCGACGCCAGAAAATGGACGTGTATGAAGAGGAAGAGTATGACAAAGAGGATGATATCGGATAGTTTAAGAACTAGTAAGAAGGACAACAATAGCTATACAAAGGGAGTTCCCCCGAGGTGCTCATGCGACCTTATAAGACTAGTTGAACATTCGAGGACGAATGTTCTAAAAGGGGGGAAGGATGTTATATCCCGCATTTTGTACGTCGGAATATTTTAAGACAATTGCGGGAAGTTAAGGGCAAGACCATCTTCAAAAAAAAATTATTTTAGCATAAGTTGGTTATGAATATTATTTATGAATATTATTGGACGGAAATATTGAGAAAGGCAAGGGGCAAGAAGAGAAATTCGCAAAAATGGGCCGTGGAAATAATGCGGAAGGTTAGGGACAAAATGGTAATATTTAGGAAAGTCGAGGGGCAAAATGGTCATTTCACGAGTAATCAAGAAATCTCTTGGAGAAGGGCCATGTGGCCGAATTTAATGAAAAAAAAAAAAGGGGGAGATTAGTCATCTTTTGGAATTTGAAGAAAATAAAAGAAAAGTCAAGAAAAGAAAAGAAAACTCTAGAGAAATAAAGAAGGGGAATCATGTGTTCATATTTTTATGTTGAGGGACTAAATTATAAATATGGAAAGGTTGTGGGAGACATGTATATATATATATATGGGTCATCTTTTAATTGATGAAACAAGAAAGAAAGAACACAAAAAAAAAAAAAAAAAAAAAAAGAGTAGAGAAGGGTTCGGCCATGGCTAGAAAAAAATCTAGCCATGGAAAATTGATGAGGAAAAATTATTTCCTTCCAATATTCTAGCTAATTTGGAGGTCCTTGTTAACATGGAGCAATTGTTGAAATAAGAAAAGCGTTGGTTGTGCGAGTTGGAAATTCTAGCCGAATGAAAAGCCAAGTAGAAAAAGGTATGTATTTAAGCTTCTCTTCATATGTTTTGGATGATTGTGAGTATTGTAGAAAGTAGAGACGGATGAAGTTCATGAAACATGAATATGGAGGTTATGGCCGTGTGTGTGTGTTGTGGTGTGGGAAGATTGAATTAATTTTATGTAGTATGTTGCTTGTTGTTGTAATGTATAGAAAAAGATAAAAATTCATGAAAACATGTTGGTAATTGTTGTGGCCGAAAGTGATGAAGTTTGGCAAGCTATGATGAATTAGTTTTGTTTAATGTTTTAATTGTTATAGATGATTTACATGTAATAAGGAATGTATAGAGAAGGATGGAAATGCATGGCAATGTGTATGAAGTTGTTGTAACCGAATAGTAGGTGTTTGGTAAGTTAGTGTAAATTGATTTTATTGGATGTTTTAGTTGTTGTCGTTATGGATTATGTGATGTTGAATGAAGAATGTGGTTGAAGTTAATGAATATAGATGATAATGAAATGAGTGGTTGTGGTTAAATTTGAAGGTTTCGGGTGAAGTAGTAGGTTGATTGATTCGACGGAATATTATGCGAATTGAATTGAATTGAATTGAATTGAATATTGAAGTGTTGCTAGAATAATTGTTGGTATTGTTCATAGTTTGGCCGGGTTGAATTCCCGGATTGTTGTTAATGGATAAATTGGGCCGAGCCATATTCTCGGGACGGTGTATTTACAAGGGAAATGCCGCCGAAATTTCGGTAGGCAAGTGCACCTTAAGATTCAATCTCTAAAAGCTTCTAACCAAGGTTTGGTAAATGCGACCATTTGTAGATTTTTGGCGGATTTGGAGCTTGAATTTGGAGGAGCGTAAGAAGCGGAAAAAGGTATGTAAGACCTTACTTTCTTTCTTTGGCATGTCTTAGACGTATAGGCTTGATTTCGCGCCTCGGGGACTTCCCTAACTCTAGAAATCCGAGATTGAAAAATAGTTACTATTCATTCAGTGACATTGAACCAAAGATGCTTGAATAGTGAAAGGAAGGTCGAAACACCCTAGAACTTGCAAGAATGAGACCCGATCACCCTAAGGCTTCCATAAGCAACATTACGAAACGTTTTATACGTAAATTATGTACGCCGCCTCATTTGACCCGAGGTGGGCCCACTATTCCCGGATTCCCTCCTGTTGTCCTATTGGGCTTATTTTCCATTCTATAGCTAAGAACACTTATGGACACCCTTCCGACTACTAAATAAAAGTCATTTTTAACTAAACCCTCGACCCCAAGGTATGATTTTCTTTACTAAAAGTTTACAAGTGTTTTTCCAAAATATACATTTTTCTTTAAAAACTAAGTTTTACAATATTGCCAGTTTTTATGACTTAAACAACAACTATAATCCTATGATGACTATGAATCTATGATGCCTATGATCCTATGATGACTATGATCCTATGACGACTATGATGGCTATGATTCTACGATGGCTACGATTCTATGATGTCTATGATTCTATATGATTCTATGGGGACTATGGTTCTATGATGACTATGACTCTATGATGACTATGATTCTATGATATGATATGCTATGTCTATGACCCGATGTGCTATGACATGTTCTATGTTGATAGTCTCGCCTTATGATTATCGTTCCTTCAAGGTGAGACAAAGCGACCATGATTACTTCATAATGCGATCGGAGGTTTCCGACCTTACGTCACTCCGATAAGTACATGATTTCCTTGGGCTCTCTTGCATGCTAAATATGAACATGGGTTGGGGGGATGGGATACTTGAATACTTGGAAATTGGGAAGGAACTATGTTTCATTGCCACCTGGTCAGCTGGCTTATCATCCCGGACGCGGGATGCCCGGCGCGGGATTTATGGCGAGCCGGAGTATTCGGCGCTATGTGGGCGAGCCGCCTCGTGCGGTACTATGACCCGATATGACCAAGTAAGCATGCATGGCATCCGCCCCCGGGGCATTCATATGCACAGTTACTCTCGCTATCCTATGATATGTTCTATGTTCTCTATGCAAGATATGATTCCTATGTACGGTGTCACGACTTGACATGACATGTTCTATGTTTCTATGCGGTTATTGTTCATGTATACATTTCTTACTATGTTATTATTCATGCCTTACATACTCGGTACATTGTTCGTGCGACCCCTCTTCTTCGGGGGCTGCGTTTCATGCCGCGCGGTACACACCCGTACGACGCAAAGTTAGCACGAAGATGTTTCGGCGAAGTTGGCGAACTCCGTTTGCTGCGGAGTGTAGCCGAGCCGCCGCACACGTGCTATGATATCGATTACGATTAGAGACTTTGCGGACGAGTCGTGGGTCTAGAGTGTCGGCCTAAAAAACGAGTTCCACCGGTTGATGTGTTTTTATTTTACGAGCCTCATATTTACAAAGCTGCGTTTACTCGAGAAACGACGAAAAGATTTTGAAAAAAAATTTTTACTATGTATTTTACTTTACTTTGTCCTAGAATCCAAGAGAACATGTGTGTACTAAGAGTCCGAGGCTTTGTAAGCGGCTCCATAAGCCGATGTATTGTTATGCATTATATTACATGTCACGCCCTAATTTCCGACAGGGTGTGATGGGCACCCGACCCTTACTTAAGGCCGAGCGAACCCGCTGACTCTCGTAATACTCATAACCATACTGGGCCCGCAAAACGTGACACAAGTACGTAATGAAATTTTTTTTTTGAAAAACAAACATGCCTTTCATCTTTTGTCAAATCGAATAAAACTAGCATCGTATGAAATCAGAACATATGAAGTTTGTAGCATAATGCATAATAATACATCTACTTACATAGCCGCTTACAAAATTGACATATCATACACACGACATCGTCTTCGAAAGTCTCTACCATAACTTCGTACACCATACAAAAGCGTCGACTCGGCAAAGCTCCGAAGGGAATGGAGCTCGCCAATACAAAGCCGGAACATCTTCTCGCTAACATCATCTACTCATCCGAGGGTACCGCGCGGCATGGAACGCACCGAAGAGCGGGCCGACGGAATATGTACTGGGTATGGAAAGTAGGAAGTACAGAAAACGAAGTCATAACCGAAGTCAGGAGTACAGAAAGTGCATAATAACCCGAATACCAAAGTGCTTGCAGCTGACGTACAAATCATACGTAAGAGATACAAAAGTCAAATATGATAATCAGAATGCCAAAATGCTTCGCTTTCTTTTGAACAACATTTCTGTCTCATACATACGAAAAATCAAACACATCATATGAGATGACACTAACCGAATGCCGAGGAACGTACGGCCCGATCCATAAATAATACAATAATGCCGCGAAACGTACGGCCCGATCCATATATAATATAATAATGCCGAGGAACGTACGGCCCGATCCACATATAGTATAATAATCATAAACATACGTACCTTCGTACCTCTAGTGAGGGACTCGGTAAATCAAATCATATCGTCATATTATCACATATCATATCGTATCATCGATCATCACATATCATATCATATCACATACGGT
>NW_026721741.1:0-8130 GCF_029784015.1 Lycium ferocissimum | reverse complement strand
AAGATTTCAAAGGCATTCGACGTTAGACGAGAAAGATTGCCAAGGGAAGGCAAAGCTTACGATAAGTGTCGCAAAGAATTTATGAGTAACAAGTTAATGGTGACTTAGAGATATTATGAAGAAGAGTTATAACGTCCCTTAGATTGGTATTGAGGTGTTAGACAAGTGCCAAGAAGGTTCCATAAGGATTGGAGATCAAACGAGTCGACGAGAACAAGATCGGAACCACTGGGCATTATACGGCCAGAAAAGATACGGACCGTATGTCCAGCCTTAGGTTCAGCCCAGAATGGCATGCCTCACTGGACCAAACATACAGTCCAGACATACGGCCCGTGAAAATTATACGAACCGTATGTTGGTCCGTACATTCTGGTCGGGACAGATTTGTATATTTAATGAGGGATCCAAGTTTTATTTCATTTCATTTCATCTTCACTCCCCTTATCTCTAAAACATCTCTCCACATTTCTTCCATAATTTTTCAAGAGGATTAGTGTTCAACTTCATCAAACCAAGTGAATCAAGTATAAGAAACCCATTAAAGTTCATCCAAGGCAAGAATCCAAGTGAAGGAAAAACTAGGGTTTTGCTCAAGTGAGGTATTCGCACCCGAGGTTCATTCCTACACTTTCTAAGATAAGTTTTATGATGTTTCCATGTTTTTTAAAGGATTTGGAAGTTGAAACACTTGGATTGCAAAAAGGATATAAGAAATGGGTCATGAATGTGCAATAGTGCCACTTTTGAATAGATGTTTGGAATGAGTCATAAATCTTGATATGTTATGAATATGATCATGTTATAAATGGTATTGAGAGTATGGAATTGACATTGTATGTGAATGAACGTATTGTCAAGGTATGACTATGAATATGGATGAATTAAAGTGAATTGTGAAGTAGAAGTAATGTGGTTGATTAAAGGCTATTGTGATGATATTATGAATGTTATTATTAATGTTTGGGAGTTGATATACGATATGGAGGAAGTCGTATAAATAAATGTCACACCCCAATCTTCATCAGGGCGTGACGGGCACCCGACTCTCATCAGAGTCGAGCGAACCCTTAAACGTCAACCCAAGAATTTTTTTTTTTAAAACAAGAATTGAAAATTTTAAATGAAATACCAAAATCGACACGTGGCTCAAGGCATCTCAAAACATGTTATATATATACATACGACATAGGACAAAGCGAGCCGAAAGGCCTCGCCATTTCGTACAACAAAATGATGGCCGCAAAGCCAAACAAAGAACTCATAACTCCCACGCCGTTCGCAGTACTTCTACAGTAGCATGACCGTATAATAAATAAAGCTATACCAAAACAGGACAGCTCCCGTGAGCAATGGAGCTGCCTGACTCCCAATGCTAACTCCCTCTAAGAAGCTGGGTCCCCTGGTTGCGTCCCTGAACCTGCGGGCATGAAACGCAGCCCCCGAAGAAAGGGGGTCAGTACGAAATGTGTACTGAGTATGTAAAGCATTACTGAAGCATAAATCAGAAAAGTACAACCGTAAACAAGTTTAAGATATCCAGTATGAATTTAATATCTAAATGAAATAGTCCCTTCGGACGGCCGCTTCCGGCTTAATAATAAAAAGAATTAATAATAGTAATAATAATGGGAACAACAATGATAATAATGATAACAATGATAATAATCCCGCCGGGTGTGCCGGTCCCGACATACGTCTATCCTGGCCCCTGGCACCGGTCCCGAAATAAGATGATGGCCCCTTCGGGTACGCCGGTCCAACATACATCTATCCCGGCCCCTTCGGACATGCCGGCCCCGACATAAGATTCCTAGCCCCTTCGGCATGCCACTCGTGACATACGGCTACCCCCGGCCCCGGCATGCCACTCGTGATATAATATTAATCCTAGTTTCTTCGGGCATAATAATAATAATAATAATAATAATAATAATAATAATAATAATAATAATAACAATAACGTTGTAGAATGTAAACATAAGTCGTAAGTGGAACGAAGTAGTAAAACACCCCCTTCGGAGTGGTTTTGAAGAGTCTTAAATAATAAAATATCGCACTCCCTTCGGAGTGGTTTTGAAAAGTCTTATATAGTAAAATGTTGCTTAGTAGTTAGGACAATAGCCAAAAGTTTTTCTTCAATTGTGGTACAGAAATAAGTCAAATAAAACGATAGGAGGGGATCCGGAAGTAGTGGGCCCGCCTCGGGTCAACGGAGGTGGCGTACGCAAATTACATACACTAAGCTTTATCAAGTCATTTATTAAAGTTTCAAGGTGATTCGATTGCGTTTATGTAAGTTACAAAGCGTTTGAACATTCCTCTAGCAAGATATAAGAATCTTAATTCAATCGCACCGAATGAATAGTACTCAAATTCGACTCGGATTTTATGAACAATAACCCCGAGGCTCAAATCCAAACCTAGTACTCCTAGGACATGCCAAAAGAAGGAGAGGGATAGCTCTACATACCTTACGGTGTCTTACGCTCGCTTAAACTTAAATCCCGTTTCGTCCTAATCCGCAAATGGTCAAAGTTACCAAATATAAATCATATACCTTTAAGAGCTTATTTTTAGCCCGAATTGGTCTACGAAAATTTGGGCGCATCTCCTCTATAAATCTAACATCCCCGAGAGTTAACTCGGCCATAATATCAACAACGACATCCACAACAATACCAACAACGCAATAATAGTCACTACAATTCACAATATAACACGACTAGTTTTCTTTCCAACATAACTGTTACATCCGGCATTTTTGCGTATTTGAAAATTTTGAAATAACCTTGACTTAAAAGGAATAAGGTCATGTTTGGATTATTTTCTTTATATATGAATGTTGCTTATGGAAGTATGGATGCGGGATATCGAGCAAGGCTAAGGGCAACAATTGGAATTTCGGAAATTAGTTTCGGAAAATTTCAAAATGAGATTACTCATGAGTTGGGCTCAAAAAAAATAAGAAAGTTTAGGCCCAATATGTAAGGTGGCCGGCCATACATGGCCAAGCCCATGGAAATTTTAATTTATTTTCCATGTGCCAAATAATATATAGGCAAGCCAAGTTCAAGAAACTTCAAGAGAAAGAAAGCAAGAACTAGAAAAAAAAAAAAAAAGAAGAAGCCATTCGGCCAAGAGAGAAAGAGAAAAAAAAAAAAAAAAAGAGAAAATTTTCTTGCCTTAATCCTTGGTTCAAAAACTCGTTTCTTGTTGGATTCCTAACAAGCTCAAGACGCTCTTCAACGTGGTATAGTTGGTTTGGAGAAAGAACTCCGTTTGCGGAAAGTTGAAATTTCAAGAAAAGGTAAGAATTCTATGTTTTAAGTTATGGAATAAATTTATATGTTATGATGATAGGAATTGGATGAGAATTATGGAATAGTGGGTGAGTGTGTGCATGTGTGTGTGCATGAAATATAGGTGGCCGTGAGCCATGGTCTTGCGAAAAGGCAAGATTTTGTGTTTTTTCGTGTTATAGAAGATTTATAAGTGTTGTGATGAGTATAAATGAATGGAAATCATAGAAATATGGTGTGTTGAAGTGTGTGGCCGTGTGGTAGCATTGGTGAAGGGAAGGTGACCTTAATTTTATTTAGTATATTAGTTGTGTTGCTGTGACGTTTGTAATGAAAAAGAAAGGTTTAATGAGTTAAGTTGCGTTGAAATTGGTTTTATGTTGTTATGAGAAATTATGTGATTTTTATGTAGTTTTCATATAATGATGCAAGTAAGAACTTAGATGTGAATTGTGATTATGGGTTATGGAAATGGAAGATGGAAATATGTTATGGATATTTATGTTGAAAATTAGAAATTTTGGATAACTTATGGTTGGATGGAAATCTTGTATGTTTTGTAGAATAAGGTGAAATGTCCTCGAGTCGTATTTGAATGGCCTTTGAGTTAGTAGACAAATATGAAAATATCGATATTGGATGAAAAGTGTGAAGTTAGAACGGAAGTTGAAGTATTATGTTGAAAGAAAGACTATTTGTGTTCATATGTGCTTTGTAGCGATTATTGATGTTGTTGTTGGGTTGGTTGTTGTTATTCCGAGCCGAGTTGAATCTCTGGGGATGCTATATTTATGGGAAATGTCGCCGAAATTTCGGTAGTCAAGTATGAACTCATTATTGAAATGCTAACTCTCATGAATAGTAACCGGTAAAGGTGACCATTTGCAGTATCTCGGACGAAACGAATCGAGCTCAAGCGAGCATAAGGCACCCGAGGTAATGTGAAGCTATCCTCTCCTTGGCATGTCCTAGGTATACTAGGCTTCGAATTCGAGCTTGGGGTTATTCGTTCACTCTAAACCTCGATTCTCGAAATTGAGCACTATTCATTCGGCGATTGAACTAGAATGCTTATATCTTGTTGGAAAATGCTCAAACGCCCGTGACTTGGGTGAATGTAATCGAATTGTCTTGGGAACTACCATAAATGACTCTATTAAGTGATATACATTATTTTCTAAAGCTTTTAAAACCACTCCGGGCGGGGGTGTGATGTATTATTTTTCTAAGGCTTTTCTAAAACCGCTCCGAAGCGGGTGCGCGTACAAAACCACTCCGGCGGAGCGTGATATTTTATAAAACTTTCTAAAACCACTCCGGCGGGGTGCGATATTTTATTATTATTATTACTATTATTATTATGCCCGGCGGGCTGGGACTAGTATTATGTCGCGAGTGGCATGCCCGACGCGGCCGTGTAGCCGTATGCCGCGAGTGACATGCCCGACGGGGCTAGGATTATGCGGGGCCAAGCGCATGTCCGACGCCTGGGCCAGATAGACGTATGTCGGGCCGACACGCCCGGGCGGGGCTATTATTTTATTCCGGACCGGCATGTCCGCGGGGCCGTGATAGACGTATGTCTTAACCGGCACACCCGGGCGGGGATTACTAGTACTACTATTATTGATATTATTATCGCTATTACTATTATGGTTATTATTATTAGGTCGGGGCGAAGCCGTCCGAAGGGACTACTTTATTTAAACATTTAGTGCACGTCAGTAATCTAAACTTGCTTTCGTTGTACTTTTTCCGATGTAGCCTAACCTTGCTATCCGTTGTACTTCTCCTTGCTTCTCAAAGATGCTTTACATATTCCGCATATTCCGTACCGACCCTCCTTCTTCTGGGCCGCAAGCCATGCCCGCAGTTCGGTGGACGCGACCAGGGACCCAAATTTTTTAGAGGGGAGATAGATCGGGGAGTCGATGCCTCCATTTGCTCCGAGACTCGTCCGTTTTGGTATAGCTTTTATATATTGTACAAAGTTATACTTATAGAAGTCTGCGAACTACAAGGGGAGTCACGAGTATATCGTTTGGCCTTGTCGCTATTATTTTGTTGTATGTGAATGTATGAGGCCCTTTTGGCTCGCCTTGTTTTATGTCGTATGTATATATATCATGTTTGGGATGCCTCGAGCTACGTGTCGATTTTGGTATTTCATTTACAATTTTCAATTCTCGTTTTAAAAAAAAAAAAAATTTTGAGTCGACGTTTAAGGGTTCGTTTGACTGGCGAGAGTCGGTGCCCGTCACACCCCGACGAAGGTCAGTGACAATAACGCTATAGCTTCCATTCCGACTTCACCTTTCCAACTTCATGTCAACGTTCTCATATTTATTTACTAATCCACAACCATTCAAATACAATTCGAAACACTTCATATCATTTCTACAAAATATTCACAAAATATACCATATATGCAAACTTTCCACCAAAGCCATAATGCTTCCAAAACTTTTAATCTTTTAACATGCATATTCATAGTATGTTTCCATCTTCCAATTTCATCACAATCATCATAATTTGCATCTTAACAATTTCATTTCTATGATAACATAAAACTAGAATAAAATCATATAATTCCTACAACAACCTAGCAATGGATTTTTCATGCCAACTTGAACCATTCTCCTTTCATTTACTCCACAAGAACACAACAACACAATTAATGCACTAAATAAATTCAATCCACCCCTTCATGCAAGGCACCACACACGGCCACAACCCACATGCACCACACGGCCATGCACACACACACACACACACATCATAATTCTATGCTTTCCATACAATTTTAATCGTCATAACACACTCACATTCTCCATAACATAAAAGGATAGAAATCTCACCTTTTCTTCACCTCTACTTTCCGCAAACGGAGTTTTCTTGCTTAACTAATTATACCACGTCGACAAGCACCTTGAACTTGTTAAGAATTCAAGAAGAAAGGAATTCTCACATCAAAGTTGGATGGCTTGAATTTTTTTCTTCTTTCCCTTTCTTCTCTTTCTCTTGGCGTAGGCCTTTTTTTTTTCTCAATTTTTGTTCTTGAAGTTTCTTGAAAAATGAAGACTTAGCCCTCCTTAATCTATTTATCCCATAATTCTAATAACTTGGGCTTGGGCCTTTTTTATTTTTTTTTTCCTATTCATGGCCGCCACTTCCATAATCGGGGCCTCTATTTTGTAATTTTTTTTTTTTTGGCCCAACTTCTTGGTTAAATAATTGCAGCTCGCGGAACCCCCCTCCGAAATTCCAATTTTGCCCTTAACCTCCTCGATATTTCCGTCAATACTTCTCATGAACAACTTATATGCTAAATAAACCAAAATATAGCCTTACTCCTTACAAGTCACAATTATCTCGAAACTTCCGAATATGCAAAAACACGGATATAACAATAAAGGAGATGTCAGTCTCGATTTTCTCGTAGTTAGTCATGAATGCTAAAGCTATCCATCATCTAATATAAGTATGCACTTCAATGAAGGTAGAACGTGAGGCTTCGAAGAAGAACGCACAAGTAATAGAATAATTGCAACTAAAGGTGTGTAAGGCTAACCCTTCTTTCATAAGGCATGGTTCTCTGCCAAATGGTTATCTTCCTACGAGTTCATGATACTCTCCAATGATCTCATTCTGTGGTTATTAAGCTTATGATTCTCAAATGATACGATTGAACGAAGTTCCTTATACGATAATACCCTAAGGATAGAATGTAATGAACGACGATAGTAAAAAAGCTAAAGATAGATACGATTATGTACGTATGCCATGCCTACGAGAGACATCGTGGAACACCGAGCTTATACGGTGTAGAATATAACGAATATGTGAGTGCCCACGAGAGTTATTGTGAACACCGTGCTTATATAGCGAGAATAGGTATATCATATATATAACAAGCGCGCGCACCACCGATAGTACGAACAACCCCGAGCTCGTAGGCGTGCACCGAGCTCGGGAGTCGGTAGTGAAACATCGAACCTTCGTGGTTGGGTATGCTATATAAAGCTATGTATATGACATCAATAGAGTACGATTAGTCGTGTATATGATATCAATAGAGACGATTATGCTATGGTTTGACATCAATTAGAGTATGAATATGTTAAGACCATGGGTGCCAAGTAAGGTATGTATATGCAATGTATATGATATGAGCAGAGTATGAAAGGTAATATGAACACGGATACGAAAATGGATACAAAAGGTGTTTTTACGGAAAAGTATGTACGCGAATACGCAATAGAAATGGAACGTCCCTTGGAAAGGTAAGTGCTAGAGATGATGCTTTTTAACCCCATCCTATGTTATCTCATATTTGGGCCATTATCTTTCACATTGATATTGATCATCTTTACATACTGGACATTCTTCGTCGACGTCCTTTTGTTTGGGACACGCGCCGCCCGGGGGCCAGAGACGACTCATCCATACCGTATTTTCTCGGGACTACATGCGAGCTCCACCATTCGAGGCTACCTTTTTTAAAGATTCTTTTGGTACATATACGGGCACGGCGGTCCCGTCCCGCCCATATGTTATGATAGACGTACCCTTGTTGAGGCTCGAGACATGTCTATGTTAGATATGTTTGGCCTGTCGGCTATATTTTGGATATTATTCGATACCTTGTCGCTTATGTACATTTGTAGGGCGTAGATGTTATATATATGACATTTTACCAAGAGATTAGAAATGATGAATGAAAAACATGATTTAGTATGTGGCTCACCTAGATATGATGCAAAGTATGTTCGGGCGGGTGGGTTTAGCACTGGTGCTCATCGCGGCCCTCCCGGTGTGAGGTACGAGC
>NW_026721740.1:0-8165 GCF_029784015.1 Lycium ferocissimum | reverse complement strand
GTAGTCTCCCCCGGGGCGTTTTTGTTTTCCCCTTTTGGGGGATTTAAATCAAAACATCTCTTAGGGGGGAATTTCATCTTATCTTGGTTTCGCACGATCTCGAAGAAAGAGGGTCTTTTTCCTAAATGCCCCGAGCCTTTGTTTTTAGCGTGGCGCGTAACCCCTAAACGACTACTAGCACGGTCGTAACATTTTAAAAGGGGGCTCGATACCACTTTTTTCGCCCCCGACCTAGGGGCCCGGAGGGGCCCCGGGGCGACCCCAGCACCCCTCTTCTCGCTTCTCTTTTTTTCTTTTCGTTTTTTTAAAATAATAGAAAAACCTATAGAACATATTTACTTATATAACGTAGGCCCTTTGGGCTATCAAAATAATAATAGTATACATAGGCTTTCATTTACACAATGACTATGGGACCATGCTACCCACACATACGTATCTACGAGCCTCTACTAGAACAACGAACATATGGACGGGACGGGGCCCCGCCGTGCCGAAATACATGTACACAAAACCGTATCTCAAAATAGCACCTCCCGAATAAGGAGGGCTCCCGCCTTTCTGTTGCTGACGCTGCGAGGATGCACCGTCTCCTCGTCTACACGACGGGCATGAACACGGCGTCCAAAGAAGGACGTCGATACGAATATTGTGCGAGTATGTAAAGCATGAGCGGGGTAACGGTAGAAAAACATAACGGATAATATATAAAATAACATAAAGCGGGAGACGATAACATTCTCTTCCATAGCATACACACTTTCCGTAGGGGCGTTCCATGTTCTATTTCGTACTCGTATACATACATCCATATCCTTTACTTACTTACCTTTCATATCTATTATCTCGTCATACTCATGCCACGCGTCACGTGCTTTGCATATACATAGCCCTTACTGCGCACATGTTAGTAGTATATTCGAACTCTAATCAACATCATATGTGTAGCTTAATCGTACTCGTAAAGATATCACGTACTTATCTCATTCGTACTCACATGAATGTGATGCATATGGTATAATCATACGGTAACACAATCATACTCACATAGATATCATACGTGAACATAGTCATGCTCATATAAGCATCATCGTACATATAACATAGTCGTATTCATAACGGTGTCATACTTGTAGCATACTCATACTTATATATAGATTAGTATCATTCGTACTCGGCCCCCTTCGGCTCTATGGAATCGCTAAGATACGTACTCGGCCCGCTCGGCTCGATGACATTGCTGGTACACGTACTCGGCCCTCTTGGGCTCGATGGGATCCCCGGCATGCGTGCTCGGCCCTCTTGGGCTCGATAGAAGCTTAGGATTATACGTCTCGGCCCTCGTGGGCTCGATACATACATATATACATATATATCACATAGGGGGTATCATGACCTTAACATATCTAGTCATCATCTTGCATTCATCATAAACATACATACACTTATCATAATGTCGCATCTATTTGTACTCATTTGATCATTATCCGTCGTCGGCCTCATAGGCGGCAAACGGCATATCGTATTCGGCCACGAGGCTCGATCACATCACCTACATCTCATATCGTACATGCATCATCATGTCGTCATAATACATATATTTGTGCATAGACACCATATACTTCATATATGTTACAGCCCGTATTTCGTACGTTCGGACGTTGTGGGATAATGGTAAGAAATTAAGGTCAAGACTATGTTCTAAAATAATTTTAATGTCCGAGTTGTTAGGAATATTATTTATGGGTATTGGTATTGTGGGGATATTGAGAAAGGTTGAGGGCGAAGAAGAAAATTCACAAAATGGCACCATGGTAATATTGTGGAAGTCAAGGGGCAAAATGGTGATTTTACAAAGTTCGAGAAAAATTCATGAAGGGGCCGTATGTTGGTAAGGCACTATATGCCTTAATTTTAAGTAATGGGGGCTATTGGTAAATTTTAAAAATCTAGGGGCCAAAGCTTCTCCAAGAAGACAATTAGTCTTCTTTGATTAAGCTTAAAGAAAAATCAAGAAAATGGGAGAAAATTCTAGAGAGGGAACAAGGGGGATATGTGAACATACTTGAGGGACTTAAGTGCTAATATATAAAGATGGTGGAGGATATATATATATGTAAAGTCATCTTTTAACTCAACAAATTTGAAAGAAGAAAGAAAACAAAGATGAAGAGCAAGAGTGGAGGGTGTTCGGCCAACCATGGAGAAAATTGGCCATGAGAAATTTTGTTCCAAAAATTATTTTCTTGTAGCATTCCCACTAATTTAAGGATCCTCTACAACGTGGCATAATTGTTTCGGGACATAAGTCACCCGTTTCGTCGTTTCCGCATTTGAGGCAAGTTGAGGAGTTAAAGAAGAAAGGTGAGATTTAATCTTGTTTTATGTGTTATGAAGGGTTTATATGTGTTGTGGTATGCTAAGATGGAAGAAATTCATGATAGAAATCAAGTTGGAGTCGAGCCGTGTGAAGTGTTGTTTGGCCGTGTGTTATGCATAATATGTAGAGATGATGAACTAAGTGTATTTAGTATGATTATGTGCTGTTGTAATACGTGGTAATGTATAGAAATGGAGGAAAATGCATGAAACATGAATGTTGTTGCATGTTGGCCGAAAAATGTGTGTGTTGTTATATGAAAGAGTGATGAATCAATTTCATGAAGTAAGTTGGTTGGTGTAATGTATAGAAATAAATGAAAGTGTGTAGAACGTAAATGTTGTTGTTGTGGCCGTATGCATGCATGGTTGAAGGAACAATGATCCAATGATTTTATTTAGTGTTTGGTTGATTGTTGTTGTAATGAAAAGGCATGGATGGAAATTTACAAAAAAATATGTGTTGAAGTTGTGGTGGCCGAAAGTGAGGATGATTGGTTAGTTATGATGAATTGACTTATTTGATAGTTTAGTTATTGTTGTCGTGGATTACATATTGCAACTAAGAGCGCATGTTAATTGAATATAAAGTTCTTGCATGTATGGAAAGCAATGATATTAGTATGGTATGTTGATTGAAATTGTTAGTATGGTTGTTGGTGATGTTGTTAGTTTGGCCGGGTTGAATTCCCGGGATTGTTGTTGGTTGATACTAGCCAAGTTGAACTTGGTGGGATGGCATATTTACAGGGGAAGCGCTGCCGAAATTTCGGTAGCCAAGTTTCATTTAAGAATCCAATTCAAAATGCACTAATCAACATTTGGTAAATATGACCAAATTGTAGATTTTGGCTAACTTGGAGCTTGAATTTGGAGGAGCGTAAGAAGCGGAAAAAGGTATGTAAGGTCTTACTTTCTATCTTTGGCATGTCTTAGATGTATTAGGCTTGAATACGTGTCTCGGGGATTACTCTGCTCCTAGAAATCCGAGATTGAAATTAACTACTATTCATTCAGTAGAATTGAATTAGAACTTGCATAAAATGTTGGAAAAACTTCTTAGACCTCCAGAACCTACACAAATAGGACTCGATTACCCTAAGACCCTCCCAAGTGACGCTATGAATTGTAATATACGTAAACTTGATACGCCGCCTCATTTGACTCGAGGTGGGCCCACTATTCCCGAACTCTCTCCTACTGTCCCATTTGGCTATTTTCATTCTATAGTTAAGGAAAGCTTATAGACATCCTTCCGACTACTAAATAAGAATTGTTTTAACTAAACCCTTGACCCCAATGCATGATTTTTCCTTACTAAAAGTTTACAAATGTTTTCCAAAATATACATTTTTCTTTAAAAACTAAGTATGATTTTCTTTACTAAAAGTTTACAAGTGTTTTCCCAAAATATACATTTTTCCTTAAAAACTAAGTTTTACAACATTGCCAGTTTCTATGACTTAAACAACGCCTATAATCCTATGATGACTATGAATCTATGATGCCTATGATCCTACGACGACTATGATCCTATGATGACTATGATGGCTATGATTCTATGATGGCTATGACTCTATGGTATCTATGATTCTATGGGGACTATGATTCTATGATGACTATGGTTCTATGATGACTATGATTCTATGACAACTATGATTCTATGATGACAATGATGATGTCAGATATGCTATGTTTATGACCCGATATGCTATGATATATTCTATGTTGATAGTCTCGCCTTATGATTATCGTTCCTTCAAGGTGAGACGAGCGACCATGATTATTCCATAATGCGATCGGAGGTTTCCGACCTTACGTCACTCCGATAAGTACATGATTTCCTTGGGCTCTCTTGCATGCTAAATATGAACATGGGTTGGGGGGATGGGATACTTGAATACTTGGAAATTGGGAAGGAACTATGTTTCATTACCACTGGTCGGTGGCTTATCATCCGGACGCGGGATGCCGGACGCAGATTTATGGCGGCCGGGAGTATTCCGGCGCTATGTGGGCGAGCCGCCTCGTGCGGTACTATGACCCGATATGACCAAGTAAGCATGCATGGCATCCGCCCCCGGGGGCACTCGTATGCGCGAAAAGTTACTCTGCTATCCTATGATATGTTCTATGTTCTCTATGCAGTATATAATTCCCATGTACAGGTCACAGCTTGACATGACATGTTCTATGTCTCTATGCGGTTATTGTTCATGTATACATTTCTTACTATGTTATTATTCATGCCTTACATACTCAGTACATTGTTCGTACGCGCCCTCTTCTTGTGGGCGCCGCGTTTCATGCCACGCGGTACCCCCGAACGAGTAGAAGTCATTATAGAAGATGTTCCCGGCAATGTTGGCGGGCTCCACTCGCCCTGAGAGTTCTTCGAGTCGGCATACACGTGCTATGGTCCATGATTACAGTTAGAGACTTTGCAGACAGAGTCGTGGGTCTAGAGTGTCCGTCTAAAAACAGAGTTCCACTGGTTGATGTGTTTTTATTATACGGAGCCCTCATATTTACAATCTGTGCTTACTTGAGAAACGACGAAAGGATTTTGAAAAAAAATTTACTATGTATTTTACTTTACTTTGTCTTATGATTCCAAGAGAACATGTGTGTACTAAGAGTCCGAGGGTTCGCTCGGCTCCGAATATGGGGTCGGCTGCCCATCGCACCCTAGTAAAGTCGGGGTGTGACAATATACTTGTCATCATACATTATCGTAGGTTCATCGCTATCATTTATTTCATGAACATATTATTCTTTCATCTTCACTCGTGTCATAATCGCATCGTAAGCGTGTCATATTTTAGCATTCTTACATCACATATAACTATACATATCCTTAACACATACATTTGAACTCAAGACGTCTATATTTATATCGGGGTGACATAAGGTCGTGGACCCCGACTTCGTTATGGAACATTCATACGTATTCTGCCTCACCTTGAAGGAACAAGCATAAGGTGAGTGGGCATAATGATCAATGCCATTAGATTACATATATAGCGTCATTAGCGTCTTAGGAGCATCATACCATAGGCTCTAGCATCTCTAGTCTTTAGCTTACTACCATCATTACCATTATCATGCTCATAGCTTATCTCTTATCTCGTATGGCTATCCATGAGTGAGGACTCTTGACTTTCTTGGAGATGGGACATTCGTAGTAAGGAGGAATTTCATGCCATAGAAGTCATTCCTTGGAAAGAAAGGGCTAAGCTTTACATACCTTTGTCGTTTAGCTTATTCTATCGCTTGCTCGTTCTCCTTTAATGCTCTTGTTTACCTTCAATGGAATTCGCATCAACATTAGCTATATAATCGTAAAATCATACTTACTAAGGCTATAGAAATTTGGGCCCTTTGTTTATACTACTTTCCGCCACATTCCATATCAGCTCCCAACATTCATAATAATCATCACAATATTGCTAACAACAATCATCATTCATTCATATGATTCGCATTTCATAATTCACCTCAATTTCCCATAATTATGACTAAAAATCCATCGTCGTATTCTTTCGTATCCAATACTCATTTCATGTTCTATAGGTCATTTATAACACATTTATATCATCAACACATTCATTTCCATGATTCAATTCCCTACTAATCACTAATGACAATATTCATCCATTTAATGACCCATTTGTGGTGCGTGCTCTTCTACAATCCATGAATCTCAACTTAAAAATACTTCAATTAGCATGTAATAAACATGAAACTTACCTTAGATGATGAAGGGATAGGCCTTGGATGACAATTCACCTTTTCTACCAAAACCCTACTTTCTCTCTCTTGGAATTTCTTGGGTTGAATGATTTTGATGAAGTTTCTTCCACTTGTTTCACTCTATTTCTAGTTGATGATCTTTGATTTCTCTTGTTTTCTCATGGATGAAGTGTTTGGAACACTCTAGAGGTTTCTTGAATGGAGGAGGTGGAATATGAAATGAAAATGAAATGAAATGAGGTCTCTTATATAAAATAGAGTTCCCCGATTGGAAATATACGGACCAACATACGGTCCGTATAATTTGCCAGGCCGTATGTTGGACGTACATTTGGTCCGATGGCTTAAGTCATTCGTGCAAGGAGCTAATTCTGCGAGCTGACATACGGCCAGTAGATTTTATACGGCCAGTATCGGCCGTATGTTTGCCCGGAGTTTAAAAGTTGTTTCGTCGACTCGTTTGATCGCCGATCCTTGTGGAACCTTCTTAACACTTTTTCATCACTTCAATACCATTCTAAGGACGTTATAACTCTCCCTTGGGGCATCATTCATACGCCATTAACTCAATGCTCGTACTCCTTATCCGATACTCTCAACTTACAACTCGCTTCTCTTTAACAACTTCCTTTTCTTAACTCAGATGTCTTTGGAAATCTTAATTAGGTCGATCGATTACTATCTCTAGCTCATCTAAACCTCATGTTCATCATGTCCCTCATGAGTCTATTCACTTGTACGCTAAGGGAAATTTCCGAGGTGTAACAGAAATGCTGCCCAATTTTTAATAGATCATGAATTATTCTAATTTAAATTTAAGAGTGTCATTAAGGCTTAACTATGGTATGAATCCTTCTAAATGTAGATTGTCCAGGCTTCGACGGTGAACGTTAATTAGTTAAGAAGACAAAGAGGTATGTAAGGCTAACCCTTCTTTCGTTAAGGCATGGTTCCTTTGCTATATATATATATCCTTTCATGAGTTCCATAATGTCTTCCAAATGACTCTATCTCTAAGTGTTACACCTCTCATTTTTATGGTAGGAAAAACTTATGGCTTTCTAGTCAAGTATGCCTTTAAATGGAGATTTGTACCCGAGTATTGAGATGCTAAGTATTTTACCCCGTGTATAGAGGTACTAGCAGGTATTCCAGGTATATTACAGGATTATAAGTTGAACGGTTCGAACCGTTGACGCCGGCCGAGCGCATTCAAGGAAATGCCAGACACCAAACATTATCGACGGACCGTCGAACCGTCATTATGTTCTGAGAATTTTAGTCTGTAGAAACCGATCGACGGTCCATCGACGTGGCCGTCGATTGCTACGTCAATATGCTTCCGTAACTTTGATGTGAAGGGTCGACGAAGCAAGTGTTCCAATGCCGACACGTCGACGTGACAGCCAACTCTCGCTCGTCGAATCGCTTATCCGGAACATTTAGCCTCCAACTATAAATATGGTAGCCACACTTTAAAAATTTCAATTTTATTTTCTCTCCAAGTCTTGAAGGTTCTAGAAAAATTCTCATTATATTATCATATACCCAAGAGAAATCAAGGAGAAACACCAAGAATTGTAGAATCAGTGTGAGTATACTCCTGTGGTTTGTGGAAACCAAGTAACCTTTTGTGGAACAGGGTTTCTCCAAGCAGAATACCATTTCAAAGTCCATTTCTACAGCGTCAAAGGTGAGTTTTGTGTTTATTTCGTGTTATTAAAAGTATTGAGAGGTTAAAAGAGTTGGATTATGGAAAGGAGGAAATACATAGGGAATGTTACACCACAAATTTTGTTACCAAGGCCGAAGCGATGGCTTAGCACGAGCTCAAGGGAGAGCAAGTAGTTATACAAGAATTAGGGATGAAGATTATATTATCAGCGTATAAGGAGTGTACATATGACATTGGATATCATTGTGGAGTATATCGATTCTTAGGATTACACAGTGATAGCCCTCGTAACCATAAGTTGGGTGGGGCCCACATGTGGGGTTTTAAAAAGGGCATATGAAGAGATATATGGGTAGTA
>NW_026721739.1:0-8156 GCF_029784015.1 Lycium ferocissimum | reverse complement strand
GTTGTTATGTATGTATATTGTATGGTTTATATTTAATAGCCGTAAGGTAAATTGAGGACTGATAATCGAGTATTCATAAATTAAGGTGATTAAGTTATGTTTACCATTACAGTGAACCTGGAAATCGAGGACAGAAGGTAATCATATTCGTAAGTGAAAGGTGAACGCGGGGGATCGAGAAGGGTAAAACGGTAATTGTATTGTGAGAACGTTTTGAAACCGTTAAGACTTTAATTTACTTAGATGGTGTCCAAGGTCATGCGGTGACTCGAACACTAGTGCACTAATATTAAAGCACCGTATTTCATCGAGGATTCCGAGGTTAAGCGTGCTAGAATGAGAGAAATATTGGATGGGTGACCCACGAAGTTTTCTCGAAATCTCACAAATTCAAACGAAAGAGGCAATGAGAAGCTAGAATAATCCAAAGGAAGTTAGAGTGTGCGGAGTGGTTCGGAATCTTAAGTGGTCACGTATGTTACACCCTCGCATTTTGTGCGTAGTCTTAAAAAAATTGGAAACTATTCGAATGGTAAGAACTAAGGCTTTAATCGGATCCTACTTAAGGCATGTGATGTTTAAGGAGATATGGACGCGGAAATATTAAGAAAGGTTAAGGGCAAATTTGGAATCTTGTAAATTAGTTCCGTGAACTTTCAAAAGCGACCCATCGTCAATTGGGCTCAAGAAATTAAATGAAAAATTTGGCCCAAAGAAGAAGGGTGGCCGGCCATGGGGGGAGGCCCAAACCCATGGAGAATGGTCATGTGATCATCCATGTGACCACTTATTAATATAAGAACAAAGGAGGCTTCAAGAAAATTCAAGAAAACAAAAAAAAATTTCAAGAACAACACCAAACACCTCTCGCCGAACAAAGGGAGAAAAAAAAAAAATTCCAAGTCCTTTGATCTTGTTCCAAAATTAGTATCTTGTGATTTTCTTGCTAAGTCAAGCCTCCTCTACAACTTGGTGTAATTGGTTTGGAAGGAGGAACACTTATTCATTCAAGTTGACAAGTTGTTCTAGTGAAGAAGTTTGAAGAGAAAGGTAAGGTTTCAATCCTTTTTTCTATGTTATGAAGCTTTGGTTTGTATTGTGGTATGTAGAAATGAGTTGAAAGTATAGGAATATGGAAGTTTGCATGGCGGAAGTGTGTGTGTGAGTGGCCGATTATATGTAGTCTAGGTATGTTGAATTTTATGTCATATTATAGTTGTGGTTATTGCGAAACTCGTATTGGAAATGGAAGTCGAACAAAAATCACTACTGGAAAATAGGCTTATGGCAACACCGAGAAAACCGTTGCTATAGACAGGAGCACCGTTGCTATATATCTATAGCAACGGTTTATCATGCGTTCCATTCGCTCGCGTGCCCATATATCTATGGCAACGGTTTGTGCAATTGGCGAAAACCCGCTATATCATTATCTACAGAACGGTTGTTCCTTTTTCGATGCAACGAGTTTTGTGTGTATATGGAACGGTTTCTAACCGTCCCCATAGACCTTTACAACGACTTTTGAGGCTATTGCAACGGTTTCGTAGAGGTTATTGCACTGCCTTTTACTTTATTGCAACGGTTTTTGTCTAATGCAACGGTCTTTTTATTTGTTATTTGGAACAAATTTATTGCCATGGTTTGTCTCAAATAGTAGCCCGTTATAAATTGATATATATATATATATTTATATATAAATAAATAAAATACATTACAAATTACATAAACCGTAAAACACAATTTTTCATAATCCAAAATATCCAACATTCCTAATCCAACATATATACCCGTAAAAGCAAAATGTTCAACCCAAATGCATAATTAAGTTTTACATTTCAAGATTTAGGATAAGTTTCAAAATGTTCGATAGCAAAAAGATTCTTAGAACATGTAGAAATCTTCATAAAAGATCTTCTCAAGTAAGATCAATGTCTTCATCATCGTTCGTCCCTTTCTTCATTTTCGACACCTACAAAGAGAATAAATAATGTCATCGCCTTCAAATGCACGCGCACATAATACAAAGAATAAATAATGTCACTTTGCCTTCATATTGTAAGTTTTGTCATCACCAAGGGCATGAAGAAAATAGCTGCGTAGCATTGATGTTGAAAAGAGAGGTTTTCAACAAGGTGATATTGAGCCGATTGTAATGGGACAAATTTGAAGGTGATTTACGTCAATTTTTGAATATAAAAAAGAATAAAGATGTTGATGGTTGTGCTAACAAATCACGGAAGGCTCATGGTGCAAATGGTATAGCAGACAAGGTTGTGGAAAATATAGACGACAAAGGTGCGAGAACAATACATTGGAAAAGCAATTAATGCTAATAGCAAAAGGCAAAAACGATGGCTTTACAAACAACAAAAACTAGAGGAAAAGATAGCAGCAAAAATGTTGTCATAAAGAATTTTGATGTTGTGCAAACTAAAAACAAGTTTGCAAAGATTAAAGGAGGGTGAGGAGGCATCGGTAGTAGAAATTGCCGATGATGCTACCGGTAGGCACGGTTGTAGAAGATTCTCGATGCCTCGTGTAAAAGGTAGGGTGTCGTGAAACAGTTGAAATTCATAAGGGTACGATTGGTACAAATACCGCTCTTCGAAATACTCAAGAATCGTTGGTTAATGCACCAGTTCATTCGATTGCACAAAAGGTAGCAGATGGCTCAATATTGCCCGTAGTGGCAAAACCATCGAATGAGAATTCGATAAAAAGCAACCGAGTGCGCGGCCAGAGGCTCAAAAGAATGCAGAACCGGTGATAATATTGGTAAGACTAAACAAAGGTTGAAGCCTTTTTCAAGTCCAAAGGTGTATACTATGAATAAGGCTTGGTTGTAGAACCCGGTACTAAAGCTCAATGTTTGTGCTAAGGTGCAAGGTTTGGTTGATGAAAACGGTCCAAGAATGCACGAATTCCAAGTTAATTCTCCAAGAAATTCGGTCACAAACAATAGCAAAGTGCATCAAAAATAAATGATACGGCTTCAAAATAAAAGACTTTGTCTCAAGGCAAAGTCTTGCCCTCTCTCCGCATAACTTCCTTAAGGAAAAACTAAAGTTATGCCGAGGGGGCATAACTTTTCCTCTCAAGGCATAATTTAGTTTTGCCTTATTGGGCAAAACTTTTCCTTAAGGAATTATGCCTTATGGGGCAGTACTTTAATTAATGTATAACCAAAAGTATGCCTTAACTAAAAGTGTGCCTTGAAAAGTTTTAAAAAAAAAAAAAAGTCTCAAGGCAAAGTCTGCCCTCCGGCATAACTTCCTTAAGGAAAAACTAAAGTTATGCGGAGGGGGCATAACTTTTCCTCCACCCTAGTAATAATCAAAGGATCGAATGCATCTTTGTCCCTTAAATTTGGAAGGAACTCCAAATCTACTTGAATAATATTGCACTTACCCTTTAAGATCTATAATTATATTAAGTATCATCAAGGAAGTCAAATGTTTATTTCAAGAACAAAAAATGCGTATTCAAGAATCGATTCGAATATGCCGCAAAGGAAATAAAAGGAGTTCACTATACAAGCCAAGGATAGCCGACTATATGTTCCATAGAGTGAAAGCACAAGCAAATAACACGTGATCTACTTTTATATAATTAAGCTACTACTTCCGGCATTCCAATTATTCAAGGGCTATTACGTTAATGGAAAAACTATTTGGGATTGGCCAGTCACATCACAAGAGAAAATAGATGATTTTTACCTTCTATTTCATTTCAATAGAAATAGAATCGCTCAAATAGCAAGGCCCCTTCTCTCAAGTTTGTCTTGTACGAGGCATGCTTCCTTGTCTACCAACCATGGAAAACAAGCAACCGAAAATGAACTTGTGTTTTCCAGATTCGACTCCATGGCTACTTCCCAAGGTTGCATTTGGAAGACATTAATCAAGATGTAGTGTGTCCAAATTCCATCAAACTTCAAAATCCCGATATCAATTTATTTGAGTTAAATTTGACTAGCTTTCATCTCAAGGCAAAGTCTCACCCTCCGGCATAACTTCCAAGGAAAAACTAAAGTTATGCCTGAGGGGGCATAACTTTTCCTCAAGGCATAATTTAGTTTTGCCTTATTGGGCAAAAACTTTTCCTTAAGGAATTATGCCTTATGGGGCGTACTTTTAATTAAGGTATAACCAAAAGTATGCCTTAACTAAAAGCGTGCCTTGAAAGTTAAAAAAAAAAAAAAAAAAGTCTCAAGGCAAAGTCCGCCCCCTCTCGGCATAACTTCCTTAAGGAAAACTAAAGTTATGCCGGAGGGGGCATAACTTTCCCTCCTCCCTAGTAATAATCAAGGATCGAATCCGCATCTTTGTCCCTTAAATTTGGAAGGAACTCCAAATCTACTTGAATAATATTGCACTTACCCTTTAAGATCTATAATTATATTAAGTATCATCAAGGAAGTCAAATGTTTATTTCAAGAACAAAATGCAGATTCGGTGAATCGATTCGGATATGCCGCAAAGGAAATAAAAGGAGTTCACTATACAAGCCAAGGATAGCCGACTATATGTTCCACATAGAGTGAAAGCACAAGCAAATAACACGTGATCTACTTTTATATAATTAAGCTACTACTCGGGCATTCCAATTATTCAAGGGCTATTACGTTAATGGAAAAACTATTTGGGATTGACCAGTCACATCACAAGAGAAAAATAGATGATTTTTACCTTCTATTTCATTTCAATAGAAATAGCAAGCTGCTACAAATAGCAAGGCCCCTCTCTCCGAAGTTTGTCTTGTCTGAGGCATGCTTCCTTGTCTACCAACCATGGAAAACAAGCAACCGAAAATGAACTTGTGTTTTCCGATTCGACTCCATGGCTACTTCCCAAGGTTGCATTTGGAAGACATTAATCGATGTAGTGTGTCCAAATTCCATCAAACTTCAAAATCCCGATATCAATTTACTTGAGTTAAATTTGACTAGCTTTCATCTCAAGGCAAAGTCTGCGCCCCTCCGCATAACTTCCTTAAGGAAAACTAAAGTTATGCCGAGGGGGCATAACTTTTTCCTCAAGGCATAATTTAGTTTTGCCTTATTGGGCAAAACTTTTCCTTAAGAATTATGCCTTATGGGGCGTACTTTTAATTAAGGTATAACCAAAAGTATGCCTTAACTAAAAGTGTGCCTTGAAAAGTTAAAAAAAAAAAAAAGTCTCAAGGCAAAGTTCCGCCTCCGGCATAACTTCCTTAAGGAAAACTAAAGTTATGCCGAGAGGGGCATAACTTTTCCTCCACCCTAGTAATAATCAAGGATCGAATCTCGCATCTTTGTCCCTTAAATTTGGAAGGAACTCAAATCTACTTGAATAATATTGCACTTACCCTTTAAGATCTATAATTATATTAAGTATCATCAAGGAAGTCAAATGTTTATTTCAAGAACAAAAATGCGATTCAAAGAATCGATTCTTGATATGCCGCAAAGGAAATAAAAGGAGTTCACTATACAAGCCAAGGATAGCTGACTATATGTTCCACATAGAGTGAAAGCACAAGCAAATAACACGTGATCTACTTTTATATAATTAAGCTACTACTCTGGCATTCCAATTATTCAAGGGCTATTACGTTAATGGAAAAACTATTTGGGATTGGCCAAATACATATCAAAGAGAAAAATAGATGATTTTTACCTTCTATTTCATTTCAATAGAAATAGCAAATCTACAAATAGCAAGGCCCCTTCTCTGAAGTTTGTCTTGTCCGAGGCATGCTTCCTTGTCTACCAACCATGGAAAACAAGCAATGAAAATGAACTTGTGTTTTCAGATTCGACTCCATGGCTACTTCCCAAGGTTGCATTTGGAAGACATTAATCGGCATGTAGTGTGTCCAAATTCCATCAAACTTCAAAATCCCGATATCAATTTACTTGAGTTAAATTTGACTAGCTTTCATCTCAAGGCAAAGTCGCCCTCCGCATAACTTCCTTAAGGAAAACTAAAGTTATGCCGGAGGGCATACTTTTCCTCAAGGCATAATTTAGTTTTGCCTTATTGGGCAAAACTTTTCCTTAAGGAATTATGCCTTATGCGTACTTTTAATTAAGGTATAACCAAAAGTATGCCTTAACTAAAAGTGTGCCTTGAAAAGTTAAAAAAAAAAAAAAAAAAGTCTCAAGGCAAAGTCTGCCCTCCGGCATAACTTCCTTAAGGAAAAACTAAAGTTATGCCGGAGGGGGCATAACTTTTCCTCAAGGCATAATTTAGTTTTGCCTTATGGGGCAAAATTTTTATCATTTACCAAACAGGAAGGGAAGCTGAGCTGAATCAAAACTTAGGGCTACCATCCTTAAATTCCAATTTTAATCGATTTTAGAGTATTTATAAACAAGCTTTTCATTATAACTGAAAATGCTTTTTTAGTCAAAAGTCGAGTGCATTCTAGTGATCCACAGCCTTTCTCTCAAATTCACAAAATTAATTCCTCATAATTCAAGCATGCCTAGCCATATAGGGCCTCCATCTATATTTCCTCATCCCATAAATGAGAACTAGCTAAAAGCTAAAGGTTATTGGAAAACGAACTTGCCAACTGAAAACTAAGAAGATGAAAATGGGACTTTAAATAACAACCAGTATAAAATTCAATTACCAACGAAACCAATATAAAATTCAATATCAAATCAATTGTAAGAGCTACAAAATATTATTGAAATTACCTTTCGACGAGCAACGAATTGAGGCGTTTGAGAGTTGACAATGCTTCAAGCTTTCACCATGGACAACGAGTTTAGAACAAGAATAAACAAACACAAATGAGAAGCAAAAGAAAGGAAATTCCAAGAGCAAAGAAAACCTAATTTCTGTTAGATTCTTGAGAGAAATAATCGTGTCTCACAAGCTCATTTTATACAACAAAATCAGAACAATCCAACATTAGACACGGCATTAACTTTGAAAACAGTAAAGCTCACACCTTTCCGCTAGATATTTACTAAATCGAAGTAATTCCACCCAATTCTTACAACAACAAAATAAGCAAGGATATTGTAAAAATATTGAGACAAAAAAAAAAGGAATATCAAGAAATCAGAGCCCATACTTATTCAAAAAAAAAAAAATCAAAACCCATACCACAAATGATTTTATTTTAGAATTGGAAGAACATGCAAAATAAATCCAAAAAAAAGAGATGAGAGAATAGAGAAGATAACTTGGAATTGAGTAACCCGGCTACTTACGAGATTCGAGAGAGTATTGATAATTAGGGTGCAAAGTGAAGTAGAAATTTGTAGAGAGAGATAGAGTGAGGTGGGTGATGAATTTAGTAGAGAGAGAGAGAGAGAGAGTTCGTTGTTTAATTTGGTTCAATACGATTTTACGATTTTTGGCTAAAAGGAAAATAATGTGGTCTCTCTATTAGGCGGGCTACAGAAAATAAGGAAAATTTGGGAGGGAATTTAAAACGTTGCAATAGAAACAAAATCGTTGCCATATTACAACTATTGCAACGGTTAAAGAAAATCGTCCCATTAGGGACATGTATGGACGGTTTAGATACAATTGCAACGGTTTAGACGCTAAAGTGTAGCTATAGCATTCTGTCCTTGTGCAACGGGTATAACCGTCAAAAGATTGAGCATAAAGAACGGTTGTATAACCGTTGTGTATAAGGGGCGCTGCGTTGCCATAGCCCTAATTTCCAGTAGTGAATGGAATGAAGTTGGAAAAAAAAAGTATGTGGCCGTGAGATGTATGGTGATGAACAATGATGAATTTATTTTGTTTAATATGTTAGTTGCGTCGTTGTGATCCTTATAGTGTGAATGGAGGTTTAACGATTTAAGTTTGGCGTTAGAATGGCTATATGTTGTTATAAGAAGATATATGTTCTAGCGTAGTTATGATGGAATTATGGAAATGCTTTGTTTATGTGCTAGTTATGATTGTTATTAATGAATTTGATAAATGATAATGTGTTATGAACATGTTGGTTGAAGGATGGGAGTTTTGACTAGGTTATGGTTTCGGTGGAAAATTTATATATTTTATGAATAATATGAGAAATCATGTAATGTCTTTGGATGGCGTTGGGATGATTTGGAAGGTAAATGAGTATGAAAACATCATGATTGGATTAAAAATACGAAGTTATTTGTAAGTTTCGCTTATGCTTTAAAAGGGGCC
>NW_026721738.1:0-8110 GCF_029784015.1 Lycium ferocissimum | reverse complement strand
ACCCCCCCGTCACACCCAACGGGTCAGACGGCCCCCGGAGCGACACACCAGCCCCAAACATACATCTTATAATCACTTTTGGGTGGAACATAAAGATAATTCATGGGTATCATAATCAGAAGGATATATATATATATATATATATATATATATATATATATATATATATATATCACAACATAACAACACCTCTCTAGATAATCTTGACAATTATATTCATCACCATCCGACAAGGCTACTAAAAATAGTATTCAACAATATGGACCGACAAGGTTATGAAACATCTACTATACACACATGTCTACGAGCCTCTACATAGAATACAAGTAACTATAATGACCAATACCCATATCTTGCGGCCTCCGAAGTAAGTGGAGTGCTCCCCAGCATCTGTCGATAAATCACCTACGGTCGCATCCATCTACCTATCTACCTCCGCGAGCATGAAAGCAAATCCGCGAAAGGACGTCGGTACGAACAGCGTTGTACCGAGTATGTAAGACATGAACGGTGACATAGTAAGAAATACCGAACATGGAAAATAATATAATGGACGTATAGGGATAAAAGTAATATAAAAGAGATCAACTTTCGTGCCTCCGAATGCCCTTTAAGGCGAATGTCGTGCATGCTTAGCTTTTTAAGAACCTTTTCCGTGATATCAATATATAATATCTCGTCCGCCCGTTAATGCGCGGTAATACATATATATGCACATAGAGTCTTACATGGTGTTATCTTACCCAACCATGTAGGCTCGGTATATCTTACCCTACCATGTAGGCTCGTGACCTACCTCCGGCCACGTAGGCTCGGTGTTATCTTACCCGGTCCTTTCGGGACTCCTGTTATCTTACCCCTTTCGGACTCTAAGTTATCCCCCCACCCGCCCCTTTCGGGACTCGGTGTTATCTGACCCGGCCCTTTCGGGACTCAGTGTTATCTTACTCGGCCATATAGGCTCGATATTATCTCGAGCTGATCAGTGAGATGCAATGCATTCATACATACATACATATACATAAAAATACATAACTAAAATCAACATCATCATTACCATTATTATCACTATATCCTTCCTTAGAAGATTAACTATCTTAAGGTGAAGTCGACGATGTCATGGGAGTCTCGGAGAATCATGAACTTAGATAGCATTGAAAATAGAACCGAAATTGTCGCTATATCTCACCTCGAAAGAACAAGTATTATGAGGTGAGATCGATCACAAAGAATAGCCTCAAGATCATGAATAAGCTCAATAATATCGTAAGGACCATGAGATTCATAGACTTCTAGCATATGTGGAAGCAAGGATATTATGGATATGACACAAAGGTTTATAACGAAAGAATCATGCCTTTAGAAAGAAAGGGTTTAGCCTTAACATACCTTCTTGGTCGCCTTAACTTTAACTACTCAACGCTTGTCCTCAGGAGCTCGTAAATCTATATTCAAGAAAAATTTATACTATTGTTAGACTCACCTTTATACGCTTGTCTTAATCCTTTAAATAAATCTTTCTATAATGCGAAATTTATTTGACATCTCCCCTATATTTTTACCTCCAAATACCAAAACAACTCTCAAACAATACCAACTACATCAACAACCATATCAATACCAATATATTCCATAAAACATCCCACACGATGTTATACCTCGCATTTTGTACATTTGAATATTCCGAGTTAATGGTGGGAAGTTAAGGAAAAGGTTATAATTTTTTTTAGAATGTATAAGTGGCGTATTCATCCTTTTTATTGGAATGGAGCATTAAGGGTAAATTTGGAATAAGGGAAATTAGGGGCCAAAAAAATTGGAAAAGAATTTTCATGAAATGGCCAAAAGGCCAAGGTGGCCGTGGGCCCCACCCATATGTTGGCCAATATTTTCATGCCATGAAGTGGCATATGTGTACACTACATTGTGGGAGTCAAGTATATATGTGTACAAGTCATGAAGCAAGACAAAATATCATTCATCATTTAAGGGAATTTCTAGAAAATTGGAGAAAAGAAAAAAAAAGGGGGGCCGGTCATGTGCATGGCCATGTGCCTATGCATATATATATATATATATATGTAAGTCATGAAAAAATAAGACAACTTATCATTTTAATTCTAAGAAAATTCAAGAAAGATGGAGAGGAGAAAGAAGGGAGACTCTCGCCATGGGCGGCGAAAGTGCCCCCTAATTTTGGCCTAGAAAAATTATTTTCTTTATGCTTTCCTACTAATTGGAAGGTCCTCGTTAATGTGGAGTAGTCGTTGAAGTGAGCAAAACGTTCATTCTTGCCAAGCATGCTCTAGCCGAGAAGAGGAGTAGAAGGGAAAAAGGTAAGTTTCAATCTTCTTTTCATGTGTTGAGGATGATTTGTACATGTTGAAGTATGTAGAAATGGATGAGAGTCATGAAATCTTGCATGGCAATGTTGAGCCGTGTGTGGTGTTTTGGCCGTGCATATATGTTGTGTTAAGTAAGAATGATGAATTGAATTACATGGTATTTTAGTTGTTATTGTTATGGATTATGGGATGAAAATGAAGGTTTGATGACTCAAAGGGAAATCGTAATTGTTGTGGGCTGATTTAGAACATAATGTGATTTCAATATAATTGCTTGAATTGATGGAAACGATATTGTAACGAATGGAATTATTGATATAGTTTATGAATTTAGAAGAAGGAAATGTATTGCTATTGCCCCTATGCAAATTGGTGGTTTCGGGTCCTATGCTGTGTTAGATGGACTGTTTTGAATATTGGATGGATCGGTCGGAATATTCTTAAATCATGTTTGAATGGTTGCGGATTAGTAATCGAATATGTGAACGTTGGTATTGAATTGATCGTATGTAGTTTATTCGAATATAAATGAAATGTTGTCGAATTGTGTAGAAAGGAATTATTAATGTTAGAATGCTCTTTGAATTACTTATGGATATTGTTGTTATGGTTGTTGGTTTGGTTATTGTTGATTTGGCCGAGTTGAATTCTCGGGGATAATGAAGTTACAGGGAAAATGCTGCCGAAATTTTTGTAGACAAAGTGTTAATTTGGAATTGGATTCCTAAGTGTTATGGCTAATGGTTGACACCCAATGACCTTATTGTAGACCGCGAGGAGTCGAGACGTAAGTTTGGATTAGCTTAGGAAGCGGCTAAGGTATGTAAGGCTTACTCTTTCTTTCTTTGGCATGTCTTAGACGTAACTAAGCTATGACAAGATTTGTGCCTTAGGGTAACTCCACTTTACGTTCCGTATATATATGATTCTTATTTGCTTGATGATGTGATATTCTTCATATGGTCCTCAAGTCTCATGTATGTTCGGATTTCAAAGATGGCATAAAGGCTTTTGTTCCAAAAGAATCCTATGTTTAGAAATGTCCGTAACTTTCGTAAAAAGAACCGGATTGCTTTGAAACGTTCGTAGAAAGTTTTGTAACGTATAATGACTTTGAGTTTTCATAGGCGGTCGAAATGATTTGATATACGACTATGGTCCCTACGATACTTTGATATACTTATGATATTTGATATGTTTCCGAGTACCGTCCGAAAGATTTTTGATATAACTATTGTCCGGATTTTCAAATGACGATTCGTTCTGACTACTTCATTGAGTCTCTGAAAATGTTTTATGTGCATATGGTTTCTCACTACTCTGCTCGTGCCAAGCTCAAGGTATCTTTCACTGAGACCCGGGCCAGGACACGCATTCGTGCACATTCCTCTACATTATTCACCGAGTCCCTCACTAGAGGGCCGGGACACGCTATATATATGTATATGATGATGTGATGATGGGGATGACGGCTAGGATGGCATACCGAGTCCCTTGCTAGCGGGGCCGGGACACGCTATTCACCGAGTCCCTCACTAGAGGGCAGGGTACGGTATATATACATGTATATGCATGCATACATGATGATGATATGATTTTACTTACCGAGTCCCTCACTAGAGGGCCTGGACACGCTATATGTTATATGATGATTTGACTTACCGAGTCCCTCGTGAGAGGGCCGGGACACGTTAAATGCATACATGACGATTTTATGATATTGATATGCATGATATATGTTTTCAAAGGCAAGTCTTATGATTTTATGTACTCTTTATTCAAAGATAATCCCACTACTTACTACATTTCATGCTTTACATACTCAAGACATATTCCGCACCGACCCCTTTCTTTCGGGGTCGCGTTTCAGTACACCCAAGTGAGCTGAAGGTATTAGTAGAAGATGTTCTAGCGGGATTGGCGAGCTCCATTTTCTCCGGAGTGCTGCCGAGTCAGATTATTATGTTATGGTTTCATGTTCGTGTTGTAGACAGTCACACCTCCGATCTTAACGGGGGTGTGACTGGCACCCGACCCATATTCGAGCCGAGCGAACCCGCTGACTCTTATTACTCACATATTCTCTTTGGATGCTTAAATCAAATAAAGGTAAAATACATAGTAAAATTTTCAAAATTTCTTTTTGACGTTTCCCAATTTAAACACAGTCTGTAAGCGTAAAGACTCTTAACATAATGCGTAATAAAAATATATTAGCTAATGGACCCACTCTCAAAACCGACACTGGACTCACGACTCGTCTCGCAAAGTCTCTAACTTTGAACAACCGCACAAGACATATAATCCGACTCGGCAAAGACTCACAGTACAAATGGAGCCTACCAACTCCCGCTAACGTCTTCGCAATAGCTCTTACTTGTCCGAGTGTACCGCGGCATGAAACGCAGCGCCCAAAAAGGGGCGTAAGCGTACGAGCAATGTGCGAGTATGTAAGGCATGTATAATAATATAAGAGAGATACATAACATAATTAATGACATAAAAGAAATATAGAACATATCATGATATAGAGAGCAACCCGTACATACGAGTGTCCTTCTTGGCGAATACCATGCACTTAGTGTCGCGGAACGTGCGCCCGATCCTCATATCATATATTGCGAACGTGCGTACCGATCCATATACATAAATAATATAATATGATGCTGCGGAACGTGCAGCCCGATCCATTTACATATATAATATAATATAATGCTGCGGAACGTGCAGCCCGATCCATATACATGTATAATGCCGAGGAACGTTCGGCCCGATCCATTTACCCACATATCCCGCGTCCGGCATCCCGCGTCCGGGATGGTATCATATTATACCAACTGATCAGGTGGCTATGCGTCTATAGCGCCTCACCTTTCCCCATACTTCCCCATATACATATACATATATCATGTGCATATATCATGTAAGCATGCAGGAGAGCCCAAAGAAAAGTCATGTATCCGTCGGAGTGACGTAAGGTCGGTAACCTCCGATTACTTTATGGAATAATCATGGGCGCTTTGTCTCACCTTGAAGGAACAATTATAAGGCGAGACTATCAATCAAGGATAGCATCACGGAAAACATAAAACGTGGTCATAACATATCATTTCATATACTTTGAAACCTTTAAAATAGTCATTATCCAAAAAATAGCTTAACATTTCATATCGTCGTATTCATGGTAAGAACATATCCTTGACATATTCGTCCTAGTCATTTTCTCATATACGGCATCATCATTGTCATCATAGAATCATAGTCGTTATTTTGGTCATAAAAACTTTCAAAAATCGTAAAACTTAGATTTTGAGAAAAAAATGAATATTTTGGAAAACATTCATAAACTTTTAGAAAGGAAATCGTGCTTTGAAATCATAACTTCTAACTTTTGAAAATAAGGACGTTATGGGAGCGTTTATAAAATCGCAACGTATGATTCATGCCATAGAAGGAAAAAGGACGAGCCTTAACATACCGCGCCGCGCCTTACTAGCTACGCTTACTAGCCCGAACTCGCTAATCTACATGCAAGAGAATTGACACAACCATTAGATTCATTGTCATTCACTTATCTTAACTTCTCAATAAATTCCTTATATTCACCGAAATTTCGAAAGATCTCCCCCGTAAATACACCACCCCCGAGATCCTAACTTGGCCAATATTTACAACAACAACCCGAGAATGGAACTCGCCACATTATTAACAACAATACTAACTATCATACTTACAACTTCAATAATCAATACAAAATATATTCTAACCTTAACAATTCTTGTCACACAATTCAATGGCATCTCGTTTATACTCAATTCAATCACATGTAATCAAGCCAATACCAATGATCTCACATTCGAATACTTGCTCAAAACCTTACAAGAAAAATTCAAGCATACTTGAAAGCAATTCGCATAACATTTCAAACGGTCCACCCAACACATACACTACCCGAATTTTTCCAAATTCAATAAGAACAATTACAACACATTTTCTTTCTTCCATACTCATGAAATATAACAACCACACATTAACAATATCATTCATGCAAATATAAGAAATCATACTAACATCACCTTAACTTCTTCAATAATCCCCAAACAATTTCCACTTCAATTTAAACCATTAAATCTTCATTTAACATCATAGAATCCACAACACAACAACCAAAATACTAAATAAAATTAGCTCATCATACCCCACCAAAACAAAATTTCCCCCCTATACGGCTACCACATCAACACCGACAAACGAATTTATATATTTATTTCTTCCGTTCTAATCCGTTAAATCTTTAAATAAACTTGTTAACAATGAAAAGGAGCCTTCATATTACCTTAAGTAGGCAGCCACCACGTTATCACTCTCCTCCCTTGGTTTATTTTTAGCTCAAATTGAAGACAACGCGACGTACGACACTTTTCTCTTCATGGGCTTCGGAATTCGGCTCGAATTTTGGTCAAAAATTGATTTTTTTCTCTCTCGATCTCTTCTCTATTTTCCTCCAGAAATTTCTGGGTGTTTTATGTGAAAATGAGGGGAAAGTCTGAAATTTTATTTAAATAACCGTGGGTCGTGGGCCTAACCTGCTTGGCCCGGATTGCCTAACCCACCGACCCTTCGTCTTAAAACGTCCATAACTCCTTATCCCGACGGCATCTATGGACCCACGACATATGGTTGAAAAGCTAATTCAATTATCTACAACTTCTATCTCTTGATATGTTACCAAATTCCAAACTTATAATACCGTATTTGCCCCTCGAAGTCAGATCACCCGAAAACGTTATTTAAAAATATTTCTTTGAGGACTTCCACTTTGCTTTGGCTCGAGAGTCCTTCCCGAGTTGTGTTTAACTTCACATATGTGCTTCATATAACTTATCACATGTCCCAAAAAATCTCGATGTGGCCCCACCTCGCCGCAAATAATCCGACGTACGAAAATACGAGATAATGGCACTATCAACGTGAGTTTAAATTATGTACAGAACAACATGATTGTCAATTTTTCTTGAGGAAGCACGTGTCACGCTCATGCTCTAAAAAATGCGGGGTATAACATCCTCCTCTCTTTAGAACATTCGTCCTCGAATGTTCAACTGACCTTATGGGCGTCATAATCCTCCGGGAGGGTTCCTTTGTTTAGCCGCTCTTTTCTTTATGCCCGTTTGTCATGACCCAACCCCGTAGGCCGTGACTAGCGCCCGACCTGGGCACCCGTACGTACCAAAGTACCAAAAATAGTAACTCGAATATTTAATAAAATTTGGGGAAATTTCCTCTCGTTTTACAGCCAAACCGCCCCGTAAAATACCAACAAAACCACACAGGGGGAATATCCATATCATATATAAAAGTAGCCCAAAACCCCGTGGGGGAACCGCCCAAAACATATCAATATACATATACCCTACGCATACCAAACCCACGCATATCCACGTCCCCCTGCATTAAAAAATAGACGGGGGGGCCCCGCCGACCCCAATAATAATGTACAATACACGAAGAAAATATATCAAAAAATATGAGTCCCCAAAAAGGGGCGATCCCGGGGAAAAACCCCAAAGGGTCCAAGCGGTGGATACCGCCAGGGGCCCCTACCGCGGGGTGAACCCGGCCCCCCCAAAAAAGGGGGGCGAAAATTACCGAGTAGTAAAGAGAACGAATAAAGTCAAAAAGAAGAGAAATTAATACAATATAAATGTCAAAATACTTATAAAAAAAACAAAATCAAAAGTTTTTAGAACGATGGGGGAAAAGGG
>NW_026721737.1:0-8122 GCF_029784015.1 Lycium ferocissimum | reverse complement strand
CTTGTTCAACAAAGCCAAAGTTGAGAAGAGGCGAGCATATGACTCCTCAAAAACTGTGAAATCATACCGCCATATTTGGGTCTTGGGGGTAACTTCCTCTCCTGGGGTGATGGGGTCATGGACAAGCAAAGTATGTGGCTCCCATAAAGTTTCGATGATTTTGTCGTCTATGAGACTAACAATCCTCCTTCTTAATGCTAGATGTCACGACCCAACCCCGTAGGTCGTGACTAGTGCCCGAGTTGGGCACCCAAACACACTCATCGAACCCGAACCACACACAGCTGACTTACGCGTATACAAAAAATCAAAAGCTCGTTTCAAACACATCTCGAACTCAATCATATATATCGGAAGCCGACAAGGCTACCGGATACGGCGCATCGGCCCAAACATACAATATACAAACTCATCCGTACGGGTAGGCACACAACCCACATATCGTCTACGGACCTGCAGACGGACCAACAAACTCATCGACGGGACGGGGCCCCGCCGTACCCCCGAACAAATACATACGGATGCGGTCGAACGAGTATAAACTAAAATGTGGGCTCACGGGATAAAAGGAGCACTCCAACACGGCGGGATAGGTGTCCTAAGGCGACGGATCATCAAGCCCCAGGCGTACGTACTGCGGGCGGCATGAAACGCGACCCCGAAGAAAGGGGGTCAGTACGGAATATGTACTGAGTATGCAAAGCAGAAAATACAGTAAGTAAATCTGAGTCACACTCGAACAAAAGTACCGAAAGTAAGTACATTTCCAAAATACCAAATGTTTATTTTTCAAAATACAAATCATGCATAGAGACAAAAAAATATGGTCGCCCGCCCGTCGATGGCGCCATAACACAAAGATAACTCCAGAAGGTTTCAAATCTCCGTACAATCCCCGAACACAACACATCATCACAACACACTCGCAAGCCATATCACAGCATAACTCCATAAACGGAACCCGGCCCTATGGCGAGGTCTCGGGAACCGTAACACAGCATAACACCGGAATATATCACAGTGCGCACGGCAAGATAACCGGCCGGGGACCGGCGAACGAGGTACCAACAAACCGCACGAGCAGAGTCGTGAGTAACCATATGCATAAAATTATTATCATAGGTTCAAAAAGTAAGTAAAATGACCATACTTGGGAATCGGGAAAATCGTCATACCAAACTCTTCCAAACGTCATCAGAAATGTACAAAGGAAGGTTGCGGGACCCACGGACGAGTGTCAACCCGTGCCGGGCCCGCCTATGGAAAACATACTCATCACACGTCATACAACCTCCCACGACGATATCGAGGCAATCCGAGCCCTTAGTCGAAAGTTATGAGCGTTCGTAGTTTCAACATCGTTAAAAATAGAACTCTTTTGAAAACCAAGTTTTTATGCAACTTTAAAATCAATTTTTCCAACAACATCAAAAACCAATATTTTCTTACATCAACATACGAGTACCAAAAGACAAACGCGAATCATAGACATGCTCGGATTATGAGAATGGAATTTCCTCGAGGCTAGTATCATAGCCTATATTGAACTAAGACATGCCAAAAGAAAGAAGGGTTAAGCTTTACATACCTCGCTCGCACACAACGCTAATCCAACTCAAACTTATATCTCGAACTCCCCAAGATCTACATGACATCAACAAATACCAACGTCAACCAAGCATTTAGAAGTTCATTTCCAACTAACACATAATCCTACGGAAAATTGGCAGCACTTCCTTTATAAATGGACCAACCCCACAATTCAACTCGGCCAAATTCACCAACACAACAAACCAACAATCATTCCAACAATATCCACAATCAATTCGAAACGCATTCGAACATTAAAAATCCTTCTCCACACATTCCAACAATTTTCCAATTATACTTACTATAACTACATACTTACAAACCAACATATAATCAAACTAACGCATATTCAATTATCAATCCAAAACCATTCAAACAACATTCAAGAACTCTTTAAACAATTCACACAATATTTCCAATATTTCCATAATCCAACAAGGGCTTCAAGTCGCCAGTGTCCCCAAACCCGAGAACCTCAACTCTAACACATTTCTCGGTTTAAAATCATGATTTGCTCCAACAATTCATACTCTAACCATGCCGTTTCCATAAATATAAAAATCACGCTAAACACACGAAATCTTCCAAAACAGCCCACAACACTTACAATACCAATTGAATCATTAAACTCTCATTTTCAACATAAAATCCACATAACAACAACAACCAAAATTCTAAGAAAACTAATTCATTTCTTGACACACATAATAGGCCATATTCGGCCAACCTCACCCATATATATACTTCATGATTTCATTCACTCCAACACTCTACAACAACCAACATGTTACATAGAACTCATGCACCACCTTTAACACAACATACACACGTGCACGGCTAAACTACCATACACACGGCTCCAAGCTTCAAATGCCAAAACTCTCCATGAATTCCATCCATAACAACACACATAAACCCTTCATAACTCATAAAACAAGATTAGAATTTACCTTTCTTCACAACCCTTCAATTTGTCCAAAGTTGGCCAAGGATGAAAACGAACAATCCAACGGCTTGAAACAACAACTCCACGTTACTCACCACCCTCGATTAGTAGGTTTTCTTAGAAGAAATAATTTTAGGATGGCTTAATCTTGGACTCAATTTTTTGGAACCATGGCCGAATGGGTGGTTGCTCTCTAATGTTCTTGGTTTTTTTTTTTCTAAGTCTTGAGAAGATGATGAAATGGTCCCTTAAGTCATTCCTTATATTACAATTTATGGCCAACCATGTGGCCGGGCCCGCTCAAAGGTGGCCGGCCACGTGGCCATATATTACTCCCTCATTTTTTTCAATAATTGTCAACTTCCACAATTTCCACTTTTGGTCCCGAAGTTTCTTTGATGTTTCCATACCAATAACGTCATACACACACTTAGGTCACACGACAAAATCGAAGGTCACACGTCTCGACTTCGTATCCCGGAAGGGTCTTAATCCTAACTTTCCATAGTTAACCCGAATCGTCTCGTCGTTCAAAATACGGGATGTAACACTAGAGACTCATTCAAGGTGTGCCCGGCCTAATTGAGATGTAACAGGCATCTTTTGTAGGCGCATACCAAGTCAGAGATCGGCAATCTAGCCCTAGTGCTGCAATCCATCCCGGCGGCCATTATTTTCTTGAATATCTCCTTCCAAGTGACCGGCGACGGAGCTACTCTAAATGAAGAAGATCGAGCTTTGAAGGCTATGCGCCACGGAGCTGGCACAGGGAGATTTGCCTTTCCAAAGTTTTCTGAAGCCACCGTAGAGGCGGTAGGCATCAGCATGGGCGAAGGCGCATAGAAATCCGTTCCTTCCATAGTGGGTGCATAATAACCAGACTCGTTATTCGCATCATTTCCTTAGAATTCAAGGAACATTTCGATTGGGTTCTCTCCTCCCTCAGCCTCTATGTCGACAGGCTCTTCCATGTCTTGAGGCTCTTCCTCCTCTTCTTCCGGTTCCACTTCTTCTTTCTCCGGCTCTTCTTTCTCCTCCGACAGTTCTTTCTCAACAGGTTCAGGGTCCTCCTCCTAGGGCTCGGCTCCCTCCTGTGGGTCTGGAGTAAACACACATGGGTCTGAACCGGCCCCTTGTTCCCTACTGGTTCCCTCTAGGATTCCTTCCCTGGGTGTTACGGGTCTTCTTTCCAGTGGTATGTAGTTTAGCACCAATTCCCTCACCTCTTCAGGGACATTTTCATAATATTGTTCTTAGGGTATCCCTTCTGGAGGGTTCCCAACCATGTCCAGCAATCCGTCTACCTTCTCAATCTTTTTCCCTATCTCTTGGAGGTGTTTCTCCATCTGCAGCACTTTGCCTCGCAGCATCTCAACTATCTCTCCCAGAGTCCATGCTTCTTGCCCACCTTGGTTCGCCATTGCAAGTCAGCCTTTTGTGGAGATAAGTTTGGGTAAGTTTCAAACCTTATGGTTTTTCTTTTGGGTACGCAGTTTAGCTTATTGGATCAATGGTACCCAAGCTCAATACATGATCGTAGACATAGTAGGTAAGCATGCGAAGCAAGTAGCAGATAAGCATATAATTTACAGTCATTTATACTACTCGCGTTCCTAAGGCCTCTTGATTCAAGACTTTCCTAGTCGTTTGAAACATGTAGGTGCCATTTGTATGGGTGAACCATTTCCTAGAAAAGCCATCATAATTGATAATAATAATATCTTTTCCCATAGGGATTACAAAAGTGATGACAAAAGCCGACATGGGGCTTACATATAAAAAAAAAAATCAGCAATCAAGGAGGTCCTCCGGAGGCTGATGTCGAGGCTTGGTTTGTTCTAGCCTTCTTTACCCTTCAGAGGGTCGTCTGGATACGAAGGCATACTTGATAGAGTTCCATTCTGAAAATAACCAGGTCTGTTTCTTCTAGAATTCTTGCCAAATGCTCGTCTGTACCTTCCAAGCATTCTTTCATGCATTCCTCTACTTGGGCTTCCTGGGGAGGTGCGGGCTCTAGCGCAGGCGCGAGAGCCAAGTGTCCCTATAGCCATGCGAGATACCCGGGGTCGCACCCTGCTTCGAACCTGTCAGGAGCCAGAGCATCTGCGCCCAGCTCACACGGCCATTCCATTCTCTGAGGATTACCCCAGCGTGCTTGATTTTCTGTTCGGTGTGTTCAATGATGAACTGCTTCAAGTTTCCTACTTGGGGTATCACTTGCCTCATGCCGAATTGTCTTAAAACCTTGGAAGGATAGTAAGGACGGATTCTTCGAATCCCGACTAGCGGTACAAAGGGGCAATTCTTGCCTCGGACTACCACAGTCTCAATTATAAAATCAGGGAACATCCAACGGATCTGATCCTCAATCAAGTCATTGAGGAATTAAGCTTAGGAATTTGTGGACATAAACCCGAGATTTGGACGGTAATTCATAAGGCTGTCTATCCGGTTCTGTCGGCTCCAACCCGAAACCTCTTTGCCATGTTAAGGTGTTTGATGATCCACCATTGCAGCAACATATTACACCCTTGGAAGTATCGAAAGCGATTTTGGCATTTGTCAAGAGCTCGGAAGATGTCAGCCAATATGATGGGTGCTAGGTCAAAATACCTCATCTCTTGATCTTTGGTTATCCCGTGGAAGATTGCATGGGCAAGTATATCACCTTGGTGTCTATGGCCAACGACTCATCCCATTGGAAAAATAATAATGCCCATTAGGGCTATGGCAAAGGCTAAAGGTCTAGTGGTTTCTCACTCTTCTTGACTCCTGAATTCCCTCTGATATAGGGTGTATCCGGTGATGTCTTCGAACCTGTGGTATAGATCCCTAAAAGCTACAGTGGGCCCTTATGCCCAGGACGCTTTGGTCAGAGAAAGAAATCTTATAATGTGGCTGACTGTGGGCCTGTACGGGAACAACAGATTGTGGTCCGGCCTGTGTCGCCTCCTCAGACCGGTTCTATTGCTGTCTATAGCGTCCCTAATCTTTCTGGGGTGGGAGTCATTTCGATATCCCCGAAACGGAACAACATTTCTTTGTCATACCAAAACCCCGCCAACACCTCCATCAGCTCTGGGAAACAATTCATTTTCAGAATGGAGGGCAAGTGTCCTAAAGTGCAGTTGATCGTTCTTTAGTGAGCATCCCCCAGCCATTCATACCAGGCCCTAAATAATTATGGAGCCTCAGTAACGATGTCAAAACAGATCCTTCGTTCCATCTACAAAACAAAACACGGTTAAGATTCCCCCCGTCCCCATTGGATCAATGATTTATCACATAGGCACAAATATGTTTCCACACATAAATGGGATTGCATTGTTTTTTGGGTCATAGACTGTCTGAGCACGGGGTAATCACTCTTAATAGGCCTTAGGTAGGTCTGAGATACCCAAGGCCCATCTAGGTATAAATGCTATAGTTCAATAGGGATTTGGCTTAGCTCTATCCTAGTTTTTTCTAGAGAGGTGTTTCACGAATGACCGGAAACTCGAGCGGACAACTAGGGTTGAACCGTTAGGGCAGTTGGACGATCGCGTACCAACCCCGCCTCATAATGGTTCCAAGAGAAAATTTGGTTTTATAGTGAAGGAACGACCGCGTGCTCCGCGAAGTCGTCTTTGAAACAAAGTCTAAAATAAATGCCAGGAGTGGCGGAGTTATGATATGCATGCAATGACAGTTAATAATTGCGAAAAAGTAGACACATAAGCAATTTATAACAAATATACCTATATTATACTGGAATCCTTATGGTTAGAACCTTTAAGGTCCCCAACGGAATCGCCATCTGTCGCGGTTCGCTTTTTACGCGGGTTGAGGGTATAAAAGGCTACTGCGAACTCGTTGGTACTCTTTCGGACTTTGTTTTAAAAGAGTCACCACCTAATTTTAAGGAAATTAGGAAAACCAATTATGAAGGGTTTATTGAATTATCGTGAAAAAACCTTCGTAATCCAGAGTTCTAGGTAAGGGTTCTGATGATCCCCTAGGGAAGGTGTGAGGCACCCCAGTATTAAGGATCTGTGCTATACGGTTGACCTTCTGATCCCAGTGTATGAGTATTTGCTTAAATTGCTTATTTTGTATTTATTTTCTCATAAAAAGAACTATCTTAGATAGTTTTTATCACATCATACCATATTTTTTGGAAGTATTTGAATATGTTCCCTTTATTTATAGGGTACCGTAGTTTGGGATTTATTATATCCAAATATAAGTAGTTTCTTTTTATAAGGAATAAGTATAAATTTGTGAAAAGAAATGCTTTTTTTTGTAAGTTATTTATTTGGTACTCATACACCGGGGCTCGGGTTGACTCGCGTTGGTACGTTTCAGTTTTATCCGAAACTTTATATTACGCGTAGGTTCTTTAAATGTTTATAAAGGCATTTTATAGTTGAACGAGTATATCCCGTCTAAAAATGTAAGCTAATTTGGGCCAACTTTGGGGTCGAGGCGGTGTTTTGTGCTAAAATCTTTCATTTGTCTCTATTTTCCAGAAATGGGTATTCATATCTTGGTAAGAAAAATCTGGTTTTTTGTTTGAGTTAAAGACTTTTTCCAATATTTGGTCAAAAGGATTTGCCACTTATCAATATAGGTTAAAGCCAATTGCGTTAATCCATCTATTTAAAACTGATTTTGGGGAATTCAGTCACTAAGTTAATTAACTCATTTTTGAAAATTCCTCCTTTATATAAAAGCGGGATTGCCATTTAAACTTAGAAAATTAATAGTGATTTATTTTTTGAAAGCAGTTTTGAAAAGAATGTCTCATTTTTGTACTTTAGTTGTAAAATGCATTATGTTGGAGTCCGTGGTTTTACGAAAGTTTCATACGGGGACCTAAAGTCGACTAAATGGCATAAGAACCGTTGTCCTAAGACGTCTAATTCCAATCATAAGGATTTTCCATTCTAATATGAGTTGAATACACATAAATACATACAAAAAAGATCATACATATATGGAAATAAATTTAAACTAGGGGCGTACCAAGTCCCTACCATTTTCACCCATGGTTGGGCCTTCTGCGCGCCTCGCTATTATTTTCTTCTCGGACTCGATCTTAATTGAATAGAGGTCCTATTGGGCCTTTGGTCCAACAGGAGGCTCGTCTTGACCCGAATGGCCATGCAACTGGAGGAGGGAAAAGAAAAAGGGACCCGCTTAGTTTATAAACGCTGAACTTACTACTAAAATAATAAAGACTATGCATAGTATATAAAAAACATGAAAAAGGTGCCCACATTGTTCTATACTTGCCCCTCTTCTTCTTGTATGGGTTTGCCTTGGTTGGGGATTTTGCAATGGCATGGGGACTGAGTCCTGGCCTTTTATCCTTGATGTCGCACAAGTTCCAAAGGGCTTCTAAGAACCCCAAGCATGGCTAATACCAAGATGGCACAGACGACCCTAAGCGCACGAAATTATGTCACACCTAAATGCGGTGGCGTGACCGGCACTCGATGCCAACCTAGGCCCGAGTGAACCACTCTAAATCTGAAAATCTGGGAGTAACCCCAGGCAAGCTTGATAAAACCTACTGTATACAATGTTACCAGCAACCCGGTGAGG
>NW_026721736.1:0-8250 GCF_029784015.1 Lycium ferocissimum | reverse complement strand
CGATATGTACTACATCTCCATACCGTTACCGAGACCCGATTACGTTGCTTTCTATGTTATCATCCATGTCTTACATACTCAAGACATTGCTCGTATCGACCCTCTTCTTCGGCCGTCGCGTTTCATGCCGCGTGTGAACCCGATGAAATGGGTAGCATATAGAAGATGTCCAATGCGGGATTGGCGGCTCCACTTGTCCCCGAGTGCCGCCGAGTCGGAAGTATATGTGCCATGATGATTTGTTTGGAGTTAGAGACTTTGCGGAACGCAGTCGTGGGTATTGGGTTGTCATGTGTGCGGCTCACGAGGCCGATATGTTATTATGTTTCGTGTCACCTTTCAGCCTTATATGATATCGAGATTCTATTTATGAAAAAAAAATTCTATGTATTCATTTCTTACTAATTCATAAGTTCATATGTATAATAAGAGTTAGCGGGTTCGCTCGGCTCCGAATATAGGGTCGGGTGCCCATCACACCCTAGTAAAGTCGGGGTGTGACACATTTCCAAACCAAGACAATAGCCAAATCACATTTCCTCCGAATATCACTCGGGAACGTATCAAACCGAACTTCAGAAACCATAGTCACGTATCGGAATCATAGGTATACGAATCATCATTTCGGACTCAACGGACAAATATATGATCATACTCGGGGGTCAGAAAAGTAGTCATATTAAGTTCTTTCAAAAGCAATCAAAATTATACAGAAGAAGATCGCAGGACCCACGGATGAGCGTCAACCCAATCCGGGCTCGCCTCGAAAGTCATAGTCATCATATGTTATCGAATCATTATTACAAACCCGGAAGATAAGTAACCTGATCGTACTTGCAATCGGAATAATAGTCATATCATATCCTTTCAAAAATCGTCAAAGTACATAAAGAAAGTCGCGGGGCCCACGGAGGGGTGTCGACTCAAGTCGGGCCCGCCCATGAAAATCATGGTTATACTACGTCATAGAACCATTTGCGAAGATATCAAAGCGATCCGAGCCTTTTCTTGAAAGTTACGGTCGTTCGTAGTTTCTAATCGTTTAAGAACAAACTCTTTTGAAAACAAAACTTTTATACAACTTTTGAAAATCAATCATACAAAGATACATAACCATAGCTTGACCATATAAGGATGCCAACATCAAAAGCAAATACTACTCGTAAACGTGCTCGGATTTTTAAGAATAGAATTACCCCAAGCTCATAACATATCATAACTTAAGCCGTATCTAAGACATGCCGAAAGAAGGAAAGGTAAGCTTTACATACCTCGAGTGCTCTCAACGTTAACTCAAACTCAAGCTAGTCCAACTCAAACCTATGTCTCGGGCTGCCCAAAGTCTACATAACATCAATAAATATCAACGTTACTATATGCGTCTAAGTTCATTTCCAAACTAACACATGATTCTACGGAAATTTGGCAGCATTTCCGTAATAAATGCCAACCCGAGAATTTAACACAAGCCAAATCAACAACAACAACACCAACAACCAACCTAACAACATTAATAATCAATTCGAAACGCATTCTAGCATTAAATACTTTTTCTACATAATCCAACAACATTCACTATATATCAATTCAACGGCTACCTTCAAGTCAACATAAATGCTTATACATTCAAATACTCGTCCGAATCCATATCAACAATATTCAAAAACATTTCAAACAATTCATACAATATTTCCAACAATCCAACAAGGCTCCATTTTGCCCGAAAACTATCCCCAAACCCGAGACACAACTATGGCCCATTTCTAGCTTCCGAATCATGATTTGTATCAACAACCCACACTATAACGATATCATTCTCATAAATATACAAATTACATCAAATGTACAATAACCTCCAAATCAGTCCGCAACAATTACAACATCAATTTGAGTCATTAAACTCTCGTTCTCATCATGAAATTCATAACGACAACAACTAAAACACTAAGCGATATTAATTCATTACTTGCCACACTACATGACCTTATATTCGGCCAACACTACACATGCACATATTTATGATTCTCATTCATTTCGCCACTCTACAACAATCACAACATGCTAACTAGACTTTAATTCATTGCTTCAATACAACACAACACACACACACCTCACACGGCTATGCACTACACACACAACTTCACTCCAACATGCCATATTTCATGATTTTCATCCATTTTAACATACTACAACATGCATACAACCTTTATAACACATAAAACATAATTAAATCTCACCTTTCTTCAACTCCACAATTTGCCTAGGGTTTGCAATTGACACAACGAATGGTTGGATGACAGGAACAACACTTCCACGTTACTTAGGGACCTTAAATTAGTGGATTTGCATCAACAAAATATTTTTGGAATGGCTTGAATTGGAGTTGGTTTTTCTTGCCCTTGGCCGAGAGGCCTTGTTGTTGTTCTTCAACTTTCTTGATTTTTTCTAAGTGTTGGAATGTGAAGAAAGATGACTACTTGATCATCTTTTGAGCTCTCTCATGAATTATACATGTGTCCATGGCCCACACATATGTTGGACCAATTAAAATTGGCCACAAAATGTGTGGGACCCTCTCCCAATCCACACGGCCAACATGGCCTTTGCCCAATAATTTCCAACTTCTCCATATTCCACTTTTGGTCCCAAATTTTCCAAATGTTCCACGCCAACCAATTCATGAACAAATTATGTCTCAAAACAAAATCGAGGGTCAAAAATCCCCCGACTTCGCGTCCGGAATGGTTTTATCTCTAACTTAGCATAATGTGCAAAAATCTTTGGATATAACGGCGCGAACGCGCGCGCGGGGCGCGATCGCGGCGAGTTAATTTTGTTGGTCCGGGCAGAACTTGACCGTTCTATAAAGGAGGCCCCCTTATTTTTCAACCAAACACGCCCAAACCTCCCCAAACCTTCCAAGGAAAACTTTCCATCATCAACCTTTTAGCCTGAAACCAGGTATAATTCCCAAATCTCGGTCCAGACGGCATCTGGTTGCCACTACAAAATTGTGTATTGAGGCGTTGTGGCTTAAGTTCAAGGTGGGGGAGTGAAGATATAGCATTATTATTGAGATAAAGGTATGAATCTCTTGTTATTAACGTTAATCTTGGTTTAATTACGAAGGAGGAGTTATTAAATTGTTGTAAAGTAATTCTGTTGGTGGAAATATGGGACAAACACCATATGGGCTGTTCTATGGAATAATTTGATATGGGAAATGATGTTATTTGTTATATCCCGCATTTCGTACGTCGGGATATTCCGAGCCAATCGTAATAAGTTAAGGACGAGGCTATGTTCCGACTTTGTTTTAGAGCACAAGTTGCTTGCAAGTATACATGGCATGGAATATTAAGGGTAAAGTTGGAATAAGGAAAGTGGAGGTTAAAAGTTGGAAAAAAATAATTTCATGGAGTGGCCAAAAGGCCAAGGTGGCCGTCCAAGGTGGAGTGGACCATGGCCACATGGATGCATAATATAGGTAATTAAAAGATGACTAGGGCAAGGAAGAATTCATCTTTTGTAGCTTAAGACAAATTTAAAGCTTGGAGAAAAAAAAAATATCAAGAGAGAAAAGAGAGAGAAACCTAGGCTACGTGCATGACATGTGCATGTATTTATATATATAAATGATGAATAATACAAGGCATAATTCATTATTCATAAGTTCTAGAGAAATCAAAAGAAAGAAAAGAAAAAGAAAGAAAAGAGAAAGGCAATCGGCCATGGGGCTGGCCGAAAATTGCCTCCAAAATTTGATCATGGAAAAATAATTTCTCCTAGATTTTCCACCAATTGGAAGGCCCTCGTCAACGTGGAATAGTTGTTGGGACAAGCGACGCGTTGATTCTTGCAAAACAAGCACTAGCCGTGGGAGAAGTTGAAGGAGAAGGTAAGGTTTAATCCTCATTTTCATATGTTATAGATGATTGTGTATGTTATGGAGTGTGTAGATGAATAAAGTTCATGAAGTGGTGGTGAGTTGTGTGTGGCCGTGTGTGTGTTAGGTTGTATAGGAGTGAAGAACTAATCTATTTGGCATGTTTGGATTGTTGTATTGTGGACGTTAGAGCATGTAGTAATGTGTTGAAATGGATGAAATTCATGAAGTTGTGTGTGTGGATGTTGGCCGAATGTTGGCTGCTTGGTGTGGAAGAGATGAACAAATTTTATTTAGTAGCATGCTTGTTGTTGTTGTGAATTTCATGATGAAAAATGAATGTTTGATGACTCATGTTGAAGTTGTAGTTACTTGCGGGCTGTTTTTGGAAAATTAATATGATTTTAATATAGTTTCTTGTATTGATGGAAATAATGTTGTAAATGTGTGGATTATGGGTGCCATTGATGAATTTGGAAGGAAGAAATGTATTGTTGTTGTTCCTATGGGAATTGGTGATTTCGTCCAATGGTGTGTTGGATGGATTATTTTGAATGTTGTATAAATTGCTTGGAATGTTCTTAAATCGTGTTTGAATGGTTTCGGATTAATACTTGAACGTATGATCAATGAAGTTGGCTTGATTGTATGCGGTTTATGGAATGTAAATGAAATGTCGTCGAATTATGTGGAAGAAGGTTGTTGATATTAGAATGCGTTTTGAATTAATTATCGATATTGTTATTATGATTATTGGTTTGGTTGTTGTGATTTGGCCGAGCTGAATTCTCGGGGTTGTTGGATTTATAGGGGAGATGCTGCCGAAATTTTTGTAGATAAAGCGACGGCTTGGAATTGGGCTCTTCGATACTTATGGCTAATGTTGGACGTCTAATGATATTATTGTAGATCGTGAGAAGCCGAAATGTAAGTTTGGATTAGTTCAGAGGGCGGCCAAGGTATGTAAAGCTCACCTTTCTTTCTTTGGCATGTCTTAGTTAAAGTAGGCTATGATATGATCCCCGAGGTAATTCCACTCTACATCCGAGCATGTACACGTGATTCTCATTTGCCTCTTCATATCCGTATTCATAATGTAGTCAAATTATGATTCTTATGCCCTTTGTATGATCAAATATGAATGTGCATAAAAGATTATGTTCGAAAAAGTGCATCAACTACGAACGTTCGTAACTTCCATAGGAAGGCTTCGGATCGCCGATAAGTCCATAGGAGGTTGTTGTGAGCGTATGATCTTAACTTCCCGGCAGGCCGGATCGGTTGAATACTTGTCCGTGGGCCCGCAAGACGTTCCTTTGTATAGTTCTAGCAACTTGTTAAAAGAACTTAGCACGGTTAACAACCTAACTTCCGAATATGATTACTCACTTATCTGTTAAGTCTGAAATGAGAAATCGTATGCATATGATTCCGATACATAACTATGATGACCAAAGTTTTATTTGACAAGTTCCGAGCGACCTCCGAAAGAAATTGGATTTAACTATGACTAATGGCTTGACTTTTAAATGATAGTCCCGCTTGATCGTTCTATGGAAGTTTGTGTATATGTATGAAATGAGAATCCGTATGTATAAGATTTTGGTATGTAACTATGATTAATAAAGTTTTAGTTGATATGTTTCCGAATAATATGTGAAGAGATTTGATATGACTAATGCTATTGGCTTGTAAATGATAATTTGTTTGATTATTGGTTAAGTACCGTACAAATGTTGTCAATGCATATAGATCCCACGATTCTCGCTCGTGCATATTATTGTTACTTCTTCGCCGAGTCCCGGCGTTACTATCGTGCGCACAATGCGAAGTATGATGAGCTTCCGAAGTATGACGAGCGACTAATATTATGGTGTTATGATGTCCACGTCGAGCCCTTTTAAGGCCGGAGTACCGTGGTTATGATGTGACGGAGAGACGGAGATATGAAAACTTCGAGGGGTATGATGAGTTGTGGTGCCCAAGGGAGGGCGACCACGTTCGTCCGCCGGGTCCATTATGGACCGCATAGGGTATATGAGATAATAATCTGATGATCTGATGACATGATGATTGATAATGTGATGATCTGATAATATAATTAATCTGTTCTGATGATACGGTAATATGATGACTCTGTTTGATCTGATGATATGATAATACGATGATTCTGTTTAATGTGATGATATGACATATACACGTATTCTGAAATATGGTCTGTTGGTTTTGGAGCCGGTGGTGGGCAAACCCAAATGGCAAACCCAATAGTGGGGCAAACCCGGTGGCGAGGCACATTCCGCATCGGTTTAGGTGAATCCCACATTGGTTTAGCGAATCCCACATTGGTTTAGGCGAATACCACATCTAGGTTAATGTCGCCTACTATGATATGTTCTATTGTATATACATATGAAAGTAAATGTTTTCAAAAGAAAGCTAAGTATTTTGAGCGTTCTGATTATTATATCTGCCTTCTGTACCTCTTATGCACTATTTGTATTACAGATGCACGTACTTCGGTATTCTGACTATTATGCACATTTTCTGTAATCCTCATTTCGGTTATGAGTCTGTTTAATGTATTTTCCGCTTTACATACTCGCACATATTTAAACCGACCCCCTTTCTTCGAAGCGTTTCATGCCACGTGTGCACACCTGTGCGAGGTGAGGATATTAGCGTAAGATGTTCCAAATGGGATTGGCGAGCTCCATTTTCTCCGAGTGCATTAGAGTCGAGTGTTATGTCATGGTTGTATATTAAGTGTTAGAGACTTTACGGAGGCAAGGTCGTGGGTATAAGATATGCGGTTATGTATGTAAACCGAATGTATTATTACGCATTGTGTTATAAACTTCATATGTTACAAATTTTTTATTTGCTTTGAAAAAGATGAAAAGCATATTTGACTTTCCGAAAAACTTCCGTTATGTATTCATGTTATGCCTAAGGGCCCAGTATGATTATGAATGTCATAAGAGTCAGCGGGTTCGCTCGGCCCTAGGTAAGGGTCGGGTGCCCATCACACTCTATCGGATTAAGGGTGTGACATTATTAATGTTGGTATTGTTATTATTGTTGCTGGTTGTTGAATTGAGAATTCGGGCTAGGCATATAAACGGGAAATCTTTGCCCGATTTTCTAGATATAGAATAGTTTGATTTGAAACTTGGAATAAGTGTGCCATAAAGAGGCTAATGTTAGTGTAAATCCTCTTAAATGTAGACTTGGGCGAGCTCAGACGGTAAGTTGTAGCTAATGGGGGGTTGAACGGGTATGTTAAGGCTCGTCCCTTTCTTTTCAAAGGCATGATTCCTATGTTATGATTTCATAAATATTTCCATAACCGCCTTGTTTTCAAAAGCTCGAAGTTCATGACTCTTAAAGCCTCTTATGATGTTAAATGGAATTTGTTCTATGATGATTGTGACGATTATGATGATTCTCTTTTTTTTTGAAACTCCGAAGCTATGATTTGAGGTCATTATGAGATTATTGAGCCATTCCATGAATCTCTTAACCGTACTTATTGTTGATGATCTCACCTCATGTTACTCGTTCCTTTGAGGTGAGACATAGCGATGATAACGATGCTATTTCCAGTGCTACCTAAGTTCATAATTCTCAAGACTCCCGTGACATCGTCGATTTTATCTTGTGATGGTTGATCCTTCAAGGATTGATATGATGATAATGGTAATGCTAATGATGACGTTGATTTCATTTATGCATTTAATGATCACCTCGAAGGAACGAGTAACATGATCACCTCGAAAGAACGAGTAACATGATCACCTCGAAGGAACGAGTAACATGAGGTGAGACCATCAACAATAAGTACGGTTAAGAGATTCATGGAATGGCTCAATAATCTCATCATGACCTCAAATCATAGCTTCGGAGTTTAAAAAAAAAAGAGAATCATCATCATCGTCACAATCATCATAGAAAAAATTCCATTTAACATCATAAGAGGCTTTAAGAGTCATGAACTTCGAGCTTTTGAAACCAAGGCGGTTATGGAAACTTTTATGAAATCATAATATAGGAATCATGCTCGTAAAGAAAGTGGATCAGCCTTAACATACCCGTTCAACCTCCTATTAGCTACGCTTATTCGTCCGAGCTCGCAGTCGACATTTAAGAGGATTTACACTAACGTTAGCCTCTTATCGCACACTTATTCCAAGTTTCAAATCAAACTATTCTATGTTCTGCCGAAAATCGGGCAGCATTTCCCCTGTTTATATGCCTAGCCCGAATTCTCAATTCAATAACCAACAACAACAATACCAATACCAACATTAATAACATCATTTCCCCCATCAAATTATTCCATAAAACCCATATTGTTTGTCCCATAT
>NW_026721735.1:0-8098 GCF_029784015.1 Lycium ferocissimum | reverse complement strand
TACCCCCTATTTTTCATCCCCGATTACCCCTTAAAGGGGCCCCCCCCTACTTCAAAAAATGAAACCCTTTAGGTTTTTTTTAATTCCCCTTTCCTTCTCTTCTCTCTCCCCTTTTCCCCTCTCTCTTCCGCTTTTCTCTTTTCTCATCTCCCCACTCCCGCCCCCCAACCTTTCCCCCGCTTCCCTCTCCTTTTCACCCCGCTTTTTCTCTTTTCTTAAAAAATGTCAGATAGAAAAAACCCTATAAATAGTGGGTGAATTGAATCGGTAAGGAAGAGATTTTTGGATTGATGAAAATTCCTCAAAAACTAAGTCTTTTGCTATCTAGAAATCCCCTTTGAAAAGGCGATTGTTAATTTTCCGAAAATCGTCCCAAAATACTAAATCTTGTTTCGCTTTTGCATCGGGTATTTGTTTGAATTTGAGTATACGCAAATTTGAGTTTGGTAGTTTCAGTATCGGAAACCTTCGCCCACCGTCGCACTTGAAGAAGGTCGGTAATCCCCTCCTTCTCTTTTTTTTTTTTTTTTGCTTGATTCCGTTTCATGTAAATTTATGTAGTTAGATTAGTTTAGTTTAGTTTGGTTCTAATTTGGTACGTTTAGATCGCTGGTTTGTGTTCCTTTAAGTGTAACTTTCCTTCCTGTCTTAGTATTCTTATTTTTTTTTAGTTCTGTGTTTCAAATAAATTAATTTAGTTTCATTTTCGTTTTAGGCGTTTAGATCCCTCTTAAAAGTTTATTTCATATTATGCAGATGTTTAGGTTCCCTTCCAATCCTATTTTCCAGTTCTTTTTTTTTACTCACGTGGGTTAGCTTAGTTTGTTTTCGTTTGATTTAGACAAAAGAATTCTTTCAAGTCCTCATCTTATTTGCAAACTTTTCGATCTGTATATTTTAAATCCAATAGTTAGATTAGCTTAAATCGGTCTATCAGGCTACTGGTTGTGTAGTATAATTTTCTCCTCTTAGTTCTTTCGTTATTTCCTCTTGATTTTGGTATTTAGCTTAAATCCCAGTTTTGTTCGTTGCTGGCTAAAACTCGATATGAACTTGGCATGATTAGATATCGTGAGTAAGTATATTTATTGTCTTTAATTCATAATAAAAGCAGGCTCTAGTATGGAGATTTATTACTATTTTTTATTACCTGTTGAGTTGTAATAAAGGTATAGAAAAAATACGAATTTAGTTTCAGTGGTTTGTTTGCATTTCCCTTAATTCTTGCATTTCATTTTTTGGTAAGTAACTGTGGAATAAGTATAATCTCTTGTTTTATAGATTTTCCATTAAAATTAAATTAACTGGACAAATTTGAAGTACTTTTCTCAACTGAAATATATGTTTTCATTAAGTTTATTGCCTCCTTGGTTATTTGAAACAAAGGTGTTAATTAATAAGCCACATGCTAACATAAACATGATTAAGACTTTAAGCAACTGCCTTTTTTTAAAAACCTTAATCAGTTACTAGATTTAATTACTTCTTAACTGAACACTCTTTTCTTTATTCTCTTTCAATTGTGTCGTCTAAGTACTGTATGGATAAGAGTGTACAGTGTTTTTAACTCGATTAAGAATAGTTATGAGGTTCCATCACTTTCTTCTACAATCGAATATGGAAAGGATGCTTGTCTAGGTGCCGAGATGTGATTTGTTTATAGTAAAATATCCATAACATGTTGATTTGTGTGTTTTATAATCTTTGAATCAGGTTACTCCCTTTTTTACTGGAATTACCTATCCATGTTAAAATAGGAACTTATTTCCAAATGCTGCATTTTCCTTTCAACTCTGTCTTGGATGTTGGTTGGATGCATTTTTTTTATTTCAAATTCGGTACATCCCAGCATTTTTTTTTGAATTCAGGAAGGATTAAGGAAGTACTTCAAAGATAAAATCATGTCTTTCGTCTAATTTTTCCTTCTACACTATGTTGATGTAATCTTATCATGTTTAACCATTTTTTTATTATGCTTCCAATCAGTTCTTCTATGGATCTTTTCATTGTCTTTTCCTTTCCAAAGAACTCCCTGTCTACTCAGATGGCTTCAATTTAATTAGATTAATCCATATAGGGTATGGGGTTTGTTCCTTCTATAGAAGAAGCCTCTGTGATTGTGCTATTTGTATAGAATGAATAATATCTCGGGAGCAAGCAAAGGGCTTACAGGATTTCCTTGATTTCATTGAAATGTTGTTCACGAATAGAGAACCTTTTGGTTTCTTGCTAAGTAGTTTAACTACTCAAGTTTACGATTGTTTATTGAAGCGTAATACTTTCTTCCTCCCAAACTATATTTGAATGCTAATATGTTGTCTTGGTTCTGGTCTTTGTTGTTAGCTCATTATCATGTGAGCTTTGGGATTCTAATGAATAAAGGTGTCTTTGCATGAATTAGCCTGAGAGTCTTAAGGCAATTGTGCTATGCTTCCTTTCATTTAAATTGATTTGAGCCCATCTGATAACTAAAAGGGCTGATACATCTAATGTATACTTGACTGCTGTTGTGTGCCCCCCCCACATTAAATTACGTGATCCGTGAATTTATTCACATTCTGCAAACTTCTGTTCGTTACTGGGTCGTTGTGCATAATCTTTGCCTTAGCATATTTTTGTAATTGGTTTGCGTGACTACTGTATGGTTGGATATAGTGAATATACTTAGTCCATATTATGTGCCTCTTCATGGGAACGAAACATGTGGTGGCAGATCCCTGCTACAGTCCATTGCCAGTACAGTGTTTAAATTTTGTGCGTTGTTGCAAGCATACTTCATTCGAAGTATGTACATGAGTATACTTAATTATACATAGTATATATAGTCCACTGAGCTGTTTTCAGTTTGTATTTCTTTTGTTTAGCCTTATTGATTGTATACTAATCTTTTTCTTTCATTTTTTTTGCATGAACTCCGCCCACGAGTCCAAGGGACTCGTCTCCTTTCGCACATTCAATGTTGGGCTAAAGGCCCAACATAATATTCTCGGCCACCATCCATCACATACAAAATGATTCGGGCAGCCCATACAATTCAATCCGCAAAGAATATATAAAGGAAATCTATTGGGCCAAGCCCAACAACATGAATAGTTCGGCATTGGCCTAGAAAATGGCCGACCCATTCCAATATTCATCCCTCTATTCTATTTTTCTCTTGTGCATTTAATTTGCCTTGTATGACTAACATTTTACTTTGTTTCGTTTTCCTGGCTTAGATGAATTCTAGCAAGATTTAGTGAGTTAGCTTTAGTAATGGGTAGTTAGTTTAAGGAAGACTTAACATTAATGCCATAATTTTTGTTCTCTTCTTTTCATGTTAAATTATCTAATATTCATTTTTAATAATTAATATACAAAATGGCATGGCTTTATATTTCTAAGTAAAGAAAATCATATCTTATCCTTACTATGATATATATTTCAAAACACCACTAACGCGCAAATATAAGCTCAAAATACATTTATGAATAATTCTCATACATACTTTTTAAAGTATAATAATAAAAGGGATAAAGAAAGCTCACCTTAGCTAATTGGATATACTCTCAAACGGCAAAATCAATCAATATCTCATCATTTGAGTTGTTTTAAATATTTGTCAAAATATTGCATAAACTCGCATTTTTTTTCTACTTATATGCAAATTATCATACTTTGCGAATCTTATTTTTAAATAGCATTACTATACTTCTATTTGAAGCATTGACAACATTTACAAGCTTTATTTTAAATAGCACATTTTTAAATCTCCTTTATGCAAATTATTATATTTTCTACAAGCCTTATTTTATTTTCGTGTAAAATCCTAATAATATTTATAAGTCTTATTTTAAATAATATTTAAAATCTTCTTTTTACGCAAATTATCATATTCTTCTAAATTTTATTTTAAGCAACATTCTTATGTTTTCTTAAAACATTAGTAGCACTTCTTTTCTTAAAATGCAAGCATCTTGTTTAGCCTTAATTAATTAACCTAAGTTTGGACGATAACCGTAAGTTAACGGATTCTAAAGGATGCCTAACCCCTTCCCTTTAGATAATATAGAACCCTTACCTAGAATCACATCTTCCACAAGGTGCAATTAACGGAGGTTTAGTTTTAACTTTACCTTAGTTAGCATTTAGGTGTCCTAATTCACTGTTAAATTAATTAGGTGGCGACTCCTTAATATAAGCAAAAAATAGGAATCTCCAATATGTTGTACTCCGCTTCAACCCGGGTTAAAATGGGGTATAACAGATATAGTGATGCAAATTGGATCACTGGATCGTCTGAAGTTAAATCCACGAGTGGATATGTTTTCACAATTGGGAGTGGAGCAGTGTCTTGGAAATCATCCAAACAGCTTTGCATCGCCTGTTCCACTATGGGAATCGAATTCATAGCTTTAGACAAGGCGGTGAAGAAGTCGAATGGCTCGAATTTCTTAGAAGATATTCCATTCCGGCCCAAACCTTCGCTCCTATATGTATACATTGTGACGATCAAGCAGCAATAGGTAAAGGGTGAAGCGTAATGTATAACGAAAAATATCGTCACATACGACGGAGACACAATATTAGACAACCCTTCCTAGTGGCGTTATCACGATTGACTATGTAAATTCAAGAGATAACGTAGCGGATTCGCGACAAAAGGCTTATCTAGAGAGGGGAGTTAGTAGATGGGAAATTTGGGTTAAGGCTAAGGACAAGTCATCATGGCGGTAACCTACCTAGCAAACCTGGAGATCCCAAAGAGCTAGGTTCAAGGAGATCAAAGAAAGTTGATCGACGGTTCAACATTGTCAAATAACTCAACCCATTCTCGGATGAAGACAATGTTCGAAATAAGGATAAAACCTTATGGCTTGTTAATGAGTTACTAAAGCATTAAAGGTTTTTAATGATTATCTAAATAAAGCGTGTATGACGAAGTGAGATAATGTCTATAGGACCACATGTTTAGAAATCACCTATGTGAGTGTTAAGTGTGAGCCGCTTTTAAAGGGGAATGACGATTGATGCCCATTCTCTATGCACTCATGAAACCTCGGAAGTGTGTTCATGGTCAACGAACACAACCGTGAGAACTATAAACGGTTGAGGGTTGATTGTGTGACTTATGTTGTCTAGGTATACAACAACGTTCGACGGTTCAAAGATATCAAATCTACCGATTGATCGAGTATATCCGATATAAGTTCACTACTAAAGTTCAAAGTGGAACCTACTTATCCGGATACGATCCAATCTTCGCTTGTATATCACACTTGTCCGCGCATTCTTTTATATTATGGCCATTCCCCATTCATGGGGGGGGATTGAGGGTTTTGATATTGGTGAATGGAAATGACGGGATGAAAAGTGAAGGGAATATAAAAGGTCCCTTTTTGCTTTGTTAAAGCATTTGTCCCACATAGGAAAGAGAGGAAAAGAGGTGTATATATATTACATTACACCTTCTCTAGTTGCAAAGGGTCGAGGGGGCAAGGACCCCTCGCGCCGTCGTCGTCGCTCACTCGGCTCGGCTTTGGCTTTGGCTTTGGCTTTGGCTTTGGCTTTGGCTTTGGCTTTGGATTTGGATTTGGATTTGGATTTGGATTTGGAAAAAGATTGATTGATTATCTTTTTGGACAAATTATCTTTTTGGACAAGCTTTTCTTTAATTATTTAATTATTTATTTATTTATTTATTTAATAATTAATTAAATAGAAAATCGACCCTGACCCGCGACTTGTGACCTACCCGGTCCGTTTTTCTCTTTCCGGATATTTTCAAAAAAAAAAAAAACCTGGTGATCGATCCGAATGGTTGCAAATTCGGGAATCGGTACGAATCGCTATAAATTCCTTCATTTTTCGGAAATTCGCACGAATTTTCTCGCGCTCAAAACAAAACAAAACCTCTCTCTCCAAAACTTTATTCTGTGTGATACACTACCGTTGAGTGGTTCGCGCTTACTGGAATTTGGAGTACTACTATTCACGGTAAGATAATCGTTCTATCACGGGAGGATATTCCATCAAAGCCCCGAGTACCGTGAGGGGAATAACTTCCTTAAGGACACACTTTGAACTAAGTGGGCTGATTATATTCCGAAAATATTTTTATTTTCCAACACCGTTTCGTTCATTTTCCGCCTTCGTAGTTCTTATCGGTTTTTGAGTATTTTGATACCGTGTAACCTTTTGTCACTAAGTGTTTTCTGATTCTATTGAAACTTTTATTTAAACTTATACGCGATTATTTTAAGTAACGTAAGAAAATATTTAACTTTATACTTGACATCGCAGAAAAAATAAGAAATGAGGAAACCTGCGCAACGGGTGGAGTTCAAACGGACACATTCTCGCCTTAATACATTAGGCTATGACTCCAACCATAGGTGGGAAAATGAAAGCAACTAGTACGTTGCTGTGCTGAGAAGAATAATTATAAGGCGATGTGAAGAAAATGTACTGCTCTTGACGAGAAAAAGTACAGCTTATAATGGTGATGCTTGTGAAATTGAGCTGCCCATTGGAGTAGTCTTGGGGACTTGTTCTCTCTAGAGCTTCCGCCATTGAAGGAGTCAAATTTCATACAACACTTGGAAGTAGTTAGGTATCGAATATGGTGGATTACACGTCAGTTTATATAGATCATGATATTTATTCTTTATTATGTTTACATAGAATCTTTCTTTATTTTGTTTACATTGAATCTTTATTTGTCAGTTAAGGAATTCTCCAAGGGCAAAATTGTGGAAGCGGTTCGTTATCTTTGGTAATCTATTCAAAATAGTCATTTAAGTATTACTTGAGCATATTTGGTCCTTTGAGTTCGTCGAAAGTGAGCACTTTAGGTCTTCGTTAGATATTTATCAAATTCTGATTACTAAATTTAATCGGAATGGTAAAAGCATAAAATATTTAACTGGAACTCACATTTGTGTAAGTACAAATTTTGTAGTTTATGATATTTTTGGTATATTTCAAGAGTTTGGTGCAACTTTTTGAAATGTAACTTATATAATTTTTTGTCATCTATTTTTCGTATCTGATGTAGTTTTTTATGTCGCGGTTTCTGAAATTTTAAAGAAATATCTGGTGTTTCTGGTTAAAAGAGTTTCTCAGTTTCAATGAAACTTAATAATCAAAATTTGGTAAATATTTGACAAAAAAATTTAAAAAAGAAGAAGCTCACTTTGACGAACTTAAGAAACTAAACTGATCTGGATACTTTAAAGACTGTTTTGAATCTACTACAAAAAATAAGGGACGGAGTGAGACAATTTCTCGTTAGACGTTTAGAGGTCAGGGAAAGTACAAGGAAGGTTCGAACTTCTAACCGAGACTTTAAGAGAGGCTTGAATTCAAGAAGAAGAGACAATAGTCGGTTGATTGGGCAATAGAGGTGTACATCCATTGGTGTGTAAATATTCGGTTCAATTATTTTTTATATTCAGTTTCTTGAAATGCTACACTAACATCATACGTAATTAGATTTTGAATGGTTCGGTTTTTTCTCCTTTTGGTTTCTGTTTATTAGGTTTGGTAAAATTCGATTTGTTCGATTTGAATAGCGAATTGTAAATTTTTTTTTGAATTTTTTAAGAAGTCAAAATATATTGAACATAATACTAGAAATCTAAAAAGTTGTGCAAAATAAGATTTGTAGTTGAATATATATATATATATATATATATTGATCGAAATTGGATCAATCTTTTGCGTTGAGGAAAAAGAAATAAAGATAATTCAGTGTTTTAATTTAATTGCTCATCATCAATATATTTCATTTGGATTCATCAAATAATGACGTGAGAATAGCATTTTGTAGTTTGGTATCTATATTTGATTTAATAAGTTGGTGTCAATGTGATACTGCCATTGCATCGTCCATGCCAACTATGAAACTGTCTCCTGGACGCCAAATTACTGATTAAGATATTTTTTTTTTTTTATTACATTGGGGGTGGGGGTGTAAGGGAAGGGGTTGTGACTTGTCGACAAATATTCTCACCCTCCCAAATTATTTTGCCGTGCTTACTAAAAATGTGTTGCCTCAAATTATTTGTCATTTTAAGTTCAAGGCCCTTAATTTTTTTCCCCCTTTTACCCTTAAAGT
>NW_026721734.1:0-12919 GCF_029784015.1 Lycium ferocissimum | reverse complement strand
GAAATTATTACAACTAATCAATATCCCTTTTTCCCCAAAACCTTCCAACTCCAATAAGAACATTATAATTCATATGCCAACAACACTATACTAATAACATTATCTTTCACACATACAAGAACATAATATTCAAGTTAAATACTTCAATCACAAGTCTCCAACTTCTACAACTTCACAAGATTATTATACATTCCATTAAAATATAGTATCCACAACCCAACAACAACCAAAACACTAAATAAATGAACTCGTTTTTTCTTCCAGACACTTCAACCATTCCACACGACTACGTATACACCATGTACTGCGTCAACATCATATGCAAATACAACTTCTCAAAAATTATTCAACTTCCATTATCAACATAGCTTCCACAACAATAACAATCAAACACTAAATAAAATAATTAGCACATGATTCTATACATACATATACATGCACGGCCACCACCTAAAATCTTGTTCTTCATGAATCTCACTCACTTTTGCATACTACAACATGCATAAACATCCATAACATATAAAAGAAAGTGAATTCTTACCCTTTCTCTTTTATCTTCCTTCTTGGCTAGAATCTGCAACCCACAAAAATATGTGGTTTTTGCTTCAATGACTACTCCACCTTGCTAAGGACCCTCTAATTGGTAGGAAATAATTTTTGGAAATTTTTTACAAATTTTTTTTGGAAATTTTTCTGGGTCGAGAGGCCTTCAACTTCTCTCTTCTTTCGTTCTTCCACTTCTGAGATTTCTAGAAATTTTGTGATAAAGATGACTTAGTCATCTTTGCAAGTTGTGAACTAAACCCCCAATATGGCTTTGGGCCATGCCCATGGCCGGCTGGCCCTTATTTTCCTCAAAAAATTTCAAGCCCACTTATAATTTTTTTCTTCATGACAAGTAGCAATTCATAAAACCGCTTCCAAAAATTTCGACTTTACCTCGAGTTCTCTTAATAATTCCATTTCTTAAATTCTTCATATGCCATTCATATGCTTAACAAGATAAAGATATGGTCTCGCTTGTTGTCCTCCCGCGATTATCTCGAATTATCCGATTGCTCAAAAACGCGGGATATAACATCCTCTCCCTTTAGAACATTCGTCCTCGAATGTCGAACTAGCCTCATGGCGGACATGATATTCGGGAAGTCTCCTTCGTAGACATCTCACGTGTCGCTTAGCATATCCATTTTAAGTCTAGCATGTTCTTCCTTTGCTAGTCTAATCCTCGCCCCACCTACACGACTTCTACAGGGCTTCCAACCACTTCACACACTCTAATTTACTTTAGGCTACTTACTTTTGCATTCGTCTCCGTTCCACGCTTATGGAATTTTCAAAGATATTTCCTGGGGTCACCCATCCCAGATTGCTCTCCTTCAAAGACGCTTAACTTCGAAACTTTCATACATTTCAGTTGTTTTTGCTGCCGCATTTATACCCCACTTTCCCCCGGACTACCTCTGCCTCCCAAACCTAGGGCGAGTCGCTATTCCATGCCTCCAAGCATTTTCAGAATTCATTTTTCCTTTTAATTACTATTCTGGTGTCGCCTACCCGGCCCCGTGGGCCGCGACCGGCGCCCTATTTGGACACCCAAATGCATTTTAATATCAATCCATCATAATATAGCTTAACTCAAATATCGTACCCATCATTCGTAGCGGAATGAAAATAAATACCGTCTTAGGCGGTCACGCGCACAAAAGTGTCATCCCAAAATCGTAAAAGGCGGCGGAATATACATCGCCGATCATATATACATATACAAATAATTTTGGCCGACTTGGCCGTAGTAACGAACGGGACCGCGTTAAGACGCAATCATAAACACACGAACACATACATGACCCATGACCCACATATATGACTACGTGCCTCACAAACGGAACAGTAACATACGAACATATGACGGACAGGCCCCGCCGTACCCGTGTACGCTCGTAAATGTGCGTAAAATACATAGTAAAACATATATACCAAATGTGGCTCCGGATCGGGGGAGCACTGTAATGGCAGAATGTGGGGCCTACACTGGCAAATCACGAACCTCTGTACCTGCGGGCATGAAACGCAGCCCCCGAAGAAAGGGGGTCAGTACGAAAGAGGTACTGAGTATGTAAAGCATAAAGTACAGAAATCCAAACCATAACTGAAATGAAAGGTACAGAGAAAGAATACCGGATCAATATACATCACACCTGTACTGGGGACATATGTACATAATGCAAATAGAAAATCATGCATAAAGCTCAGGAACGTGGTCACCACTCCGACGCTGGTGCCACAACACAAAGATACGCCGTGAAGGTTTCAAATCTCCGTACAAACCCCGAACATATCATATCACACACATAACATGTCACATCTCGCATCGGCAAAACAAATCATAGCATTAGCCATATCACAAAGATAACTCCATATACGGTAACCGCCCTATGGCGAGGTCTCGAAACCGCAACACAAAGATACTTCCGAATTTATCATGGCGCGCACGATCACAAACCGGCCGGAACCGGCGAACGACATCATAGTATAGGCACGAGCAAACAATGCAATATATAGTGCCTTTACAAACTTGAGAAATCATATGCATATACATAATTGAATTCCAAGACTTGACAAACAAATACATATACATATTCATATTAAGATCAAAAATACTTAAAGGTCAAAAAAAGTAAGAGGTATTGTCCGTCGGAATTTAATATACAAAAGATACGAGCCTTTAGATTTTCGAACATTTAAAAAATACTTCATAGACTATTTTCGAAAAATTTAGTGTCGTTCACATTTAAGCTTTCAAATAACTTATGGAACGAATCAAATGAGTCTCAAACTCATAGGCAAAGGTCCTCCCTTCATATCATAAAAAATAGATTAATGGGACAAATGAAAGAAATCTCGGCTAGTGGGCCCACCTCGGGTCAAGTCGAGGTGGCGGACATAAATTACGGAATTTCGACTCTATGGAATTGTTTATGCAAGCCTCGAAGTAATTCTATCACATTTGCGCAAATTATGAACCTTGAATAGTCTCCAACAAAACATAGGAATTATGATTCAATTGTATTGAATGAATAGTAGCTAAAATCAAACTCGGGTTTCGAGGAACAAATAATCCCAGGCTCAAATTCAAACCTAGTATCTCTAGGACATGCCAAAAGAAGAAAAGGGATAGCTTTACATACCTTTCTCGCTTGTTAAGCTCATCAAAACTTCGATCCCATTTCGCCAAAAATCTGCAAATGGTCATATTGACCGGATTACTATTCATGAGGCTCACAATTTCCAACCTTAGCCAATATTGTTCTATAAAAATTTGGGCAGCATCTCCCCTATACATATGACCCCGAGGCTTAGCTCGGCCATAATATCAACAACAACAACCCCAACAATGACAACATTCATCAAAATCACCTCAAAAGCGCATTCTAGTATAATTGTTCTTCCTTTCTACATAAGACAACAATTTCCATTCCAACTTCACAATTCCAAGCTAATATCAACATTTCCATATTCATTTGCTAATCAACATCATTCCAACATCATTCAAAAGTATTCCATACCATCATACAAAATTTTAGCAAAACATACAAAAATCCCGCCAAGATCATAATTCATTCAAAACCTCCATTCTTCTACATAAATATTCATAACACATTTCCATCTCCAATCCATCAACACAACCATAATTCACATTTAGAATCTAACTTCTATACTTATATAAAAATTATATAAAAATCACATAATTTTCCCATAACAACATACTACCAACTCCAATATCAACTTAAGTCGTTAAACCTTTATTTACGTCATAAATGTCATAACGACACAACTAACAACCTAAATGAATTTCATTTCATCTTCTTTCTATACCAAGCATACCACACGGCCACACCCCCTTTCACACACACACGACCATGCACACACAATATAATTTCCATAATTCTCATTCAATTCCAATCGTTATAACATATACACTTATTCCATAACACGAAAGAAGGAAATTCTTACCTTTTTCTTCAATTTTCCACTTGCCACAAACGTTGTCCTTTTGCTAAACTAATTATACCACGTCGAAGAAAGCGTCTTGAACTTACTAAGAATTCAAGAAGAAAAGAGATTTTTGGATCAAGTTAGATGGACTTGGAAAAATTTTTTTCTCTCCTTTTCTTGTTCGGCCGAATGGCCATGGTTGTGGTGCTCTTCAATTTTTTTTGTGTTCTTGAATTTTCTTGAAGGTTCTAATGATATAGATGACTATAAATTAATTAGTCACATGATCATCACATGACTAATTAATTCATGGATCAAGCTTGGGCATATGGATCATGGCCGGCCACTTCTAATAGTTGGGCCTCATTTTTCTTATTTTTTTTTTGAGCCCAATTAATTAAAATCTCGTCTTGTAATTTCCGAAACTATTTTTTTTGAAATTCCAATTTTGCCCTTGGCCTTGTTCCGCACTTCCACACTAACATTTTTCATAAGCAACATGGACATAGTAACTAGAATCAAAATATTGACTTATAACATACAAGTCACAATTATTTCAAAATTTTCCGAATATGCAAAAACACGGGATGTAACAAACATGTATATGCGTCCGGAACCTCGTCAAGACTTTATCTTACTCCAAATTATGTGACGAAGGTCCCGTGATGAGTCAACGCGGTTACACTAGCGTTAGAGCATCATATCTCGTCGAAGTTCCGAAGCGTGTCGGAACGGGAAATTCCAGACGGGTGACCCCCCGGGAAGTTTCGAAAGAACTTAACATTTATTTTTTTCCGATCCCCACATATGATTATATATTTATTTGTTGAGTCCGAAAGGATAATTTGTATACTTATGATTCCGATACGTAATTACGATTTCAAGTTCCTATTGAGATGTTTTCAAGTGATATTCGGAAAAGAAACCGATTTGACTATTGTCTTGGTTTCAACAATAGTGCGCTTTTGTTATTCTCGTTAAGTTATAATAAAAATTTGTATGCATATGGCTATTTATTTATTCCGTGTGTGCATTTTGTTATTACCTTTTTCGCCGAGTCCCGGCCGGTGATGTGTGATGTTGACCGGGGTATTTGGCCGCGGATATGTTTATATGATATTGCGCCGGGTATTTTGCCTCGCTGCATGTATATATATGCGACATTGCCGCCGGGTATTTGGCCGCGGATATGTATATACATGCGACATTACCGCCGGGTATTTGGCCGCGCGTATGAGTTTATGTGATATCGGCCGCCGGGCACCCGACCGCGGTATGTGATATGTGATTTTGACACCGGGGATTTTGATCATTCGGTTAATGTCGCCTATATAAAATGTTCTATTTTTCCGTATATGTGAGACAAAACGTTTTTCAAAATAAAGCTAAGCATTGTGGGGCTTTCTTCGATGATTATATTTGTCTTCTCGCACTATTTATGTATGATTCGTACTTGATATGTATACTTTGGTGTTTGGGTTATGATTTCGTTTCCGATTTCCCCGTTTGCATACTCGCACATATTCCGTACCGACCCCCTTTCGTCGGGGGTGCGTTTCATGCCCGTTGCAGTGCATGTATTTTGTGATCCGCCGCCTAGGATTTCCATCGTCTTCTGGAGTGCTCCTTATCTTAGCCCACCTTTTGGTACATACTGCGTCCGTGTGTATATATTTGTTCGTTCGGGGGTACGGCGGGCCCTGTCCCGTCATATGATTCTGTCTGTCTGTTTAGAGGTCTGTGGACATGTTTGTGGGTTATGACCATCCTGTACAGGTGTGTCTGTATATGTTGTGTTTGGGCGATCCCATCCGCCGTGGCAACCTTGTCGGCCCGCATATGTATATATGTTGTTTTGTTGGCCCTGTGTGGCCTTTGTTGGTATTTTCTCAGTGGTTATTTTGGATAGTCCGTAAAACAAAGGAAACTCGTCGAAATTTTTCTCGGAAATTATATAAATTTGAAACACAAATTTGTCGGCTTCTCGTTACATACCTGGATGTGTTTGATATAATTTGAGATAGCGTGATATTTATACGTATATAAGTCATCCGTGTGTGGCCACGTTTGATAGATGCGTTTGGGTGCCTGGACGGGCACTAGTCACGGCCTACGGCTTGGGTCGTGATGATCATTATGCATTATGTTACTGCATTTCATATGATTGGCGATTTTACTTGATTTGAAAAGGGCGAAAAGCATGTTTTTTTTTAAAAGCGTACATTATGCGTTCATTTCATGATTTAAGAGTCCAGTAAGATTATGAGTACCACGAGGATCAGCGGGTTCGCTCGGCCTTAAGTAAGGGTCGGGTGCCCATTATGCCCTATCAAAAGTTGGGGTGTGACAAGTATAATAGAGTCCACTTCACCGCATGACCTTCATCACAAAATCTGGAGTAAATTGAAGTCTTAACAGATTTCGAAACGTTCTCATAACACATCTCCCTCCAAATTAGAAAGGGTCTCTTACTCTTCTGACTCCACAATTACTATTCTAGCCCTTCTTCAATCCTCAATATTAACTTCTCACCTATGGATATGACTACTTTCTGTCCTAAACTTCCAGATTCCTAATGGTGACGAACACACCTTGATCGTCGTTACTTATAAATACTTGGTTATCGGCCTTTGGATTTCTGCTCTCATTTTACCTCGTTCCTCATCCTTTCTATAACCGAGTCTTTCACAATCCCATCACTTATAGTACTCGTATCCTTGGCTACACATGTCATGGTCTATTACTAATCGTTATCTCGCTCTTTCTTATTTCCTCCTTCCAATTACCCTTTCTTTTTCTTACACTCGCTATCATTTCCGTCATTATATAACCCCATTCCAAACTTCCCCTACGAACTTGATAAGCCTTCCTTATTCGTTCTATAGCTCGCTTTTCCGTTTCACACTTGCCCTTATATTCCAGCTACATAGATCACATCATAGCTTTGACCACTTTCTCACTAGGCTTTACTTATTTTCATAACAATCCTCATTATGTTCACATTATATCTCATTCGCAATCAATCCTATAATGTAACACTTCCTAACCCTTACCCTTTCTGATCAACTTTATCCTTAATATTTCACAAGCCGTCTTATCAATACATTCATATCCATCACAATTCCTTTCCTCTGTACCCTTGTCTTAATCATACTATTACTTTTTCTAGCTATAAGCTCGTCATAATTCATCCCTGCTTATCAATTCAGTTGGTACCTTAAATAACACTCCATCAAGATTTACCAGCCTTTTCCTGAATCACCTCCTAGGATTACAAGCCCTCTCCAATTTCTTTTTACCATATCGATATCGACCTTCTTATTATTATTATCCCCAATTCAACAATTAACTTCTTTCTCGATGTCGGCCGTACTCGTAGCGTAGTCAAATCTTATCATTACTATTGGCACGACCTTTCAAGACATGTTACAACCCTATATCTCATTCTCTTTTATTTCAAAAATTTTTGCGTAGCTCTCCGTATTTCTTACTATCCCAAACTCCACGCAGAAATACCAACAATGCTTCACGTGTACAACATATATATACATATCATATCATATCATGTTCCACAGGCTCCCCATATCAACACAAAGATTTAAAAATGATGAACTTTACCTCGTATGTCCAACTCAAATCGCACTCGGTACACTTTCTTGTTTACTTTCCCTTTCGATCTTCAACTTTACATTTCAATCGTACTTCAATATTTTACCCGACATATATCTTTCATACCTTTGCTTACTCGCGTGCTTTGTAACTTCAATATCGCTAGTCACTTTCTTCTCGCGACGCCATCCTTCTCCGTCGAAAACCAAAGGTCAAGATAAGGAGTCTCATCTCCCATAGCTTGGCTCTATGGCACGATCTAAGAGATGAAAAAAGAGTAACCACCCTAGATGCCGTAGCCTCCCGTTTATAAACGTGGCGCGCTTCACACCATAAAATGTGGACCTCATCGGGACACGACTTTTGCGTACAACCCCCTAGGACGAACTCAAGCCTCGATACCAATTTGTCACACCCTAACCTCGTGATAGGGCGTGACGGGCACCGACCCTTACTTAGGGCCGAGCGAACCCGCTGATCCTCACGATACTCATAATCTTACCGACTCGTAAATTATGGCGAATGCATATGAAAAGCTTTTTCATAGAGCAAACATGCTTTTCATCTTTCTCAATTCAAGTAAAAATCAGTAAACATAGGAAATCAAACATATCGCATAATGATACATCGGCTTACAGCCGCTACAAAACTCGACATATTATACACGTGACTCGTCTCGCAAATTCTAACATGAACCAAGATACCATAACACGTATTTCCGACTCGGCAAGATCCGGGAGGAAATGAGCCGCCAATCCACCGGAACATCTTCTACTCATCCGTATACACCTGCGTGGCATGAAACGCAGCCCCCGAAGAAAGGGGGTCAGTACGAAATATGTACTGAGTATGCAAAGCATGGAATGTAGTAAACAGAATCGTACTGAAGTAAGGAGTATAGAAATTTAGTACAGTAACCAGAAAACCACAAGGCTTGCCTTTGAAACATAAATCATGCACGTCCATATCATATCAAATTCATTATGGGGCTTAGAAACATAAGTAAATCATCATCATGTACATATGCATATATAACGTGTCACGGCCCTTTAGTGAGGGACTCGGTAAATAGGATCATGTAATCGTCATGTATAGCCATCATATCATCATATATATATATACCGTACCCGGCCCTCTAGTGAGGGACTCGGTGAATAGAATTGTCACACCCCAACTTGATAGGGCATGATGGGCACTCGACATATATCTTTCATACCTTTGCTTACCTGCGTGCTTTGTAACTTCCAATATCGTTAGTCACTTTCTTCTGTCGATGCCATTCTTCTCCAAATCAAAGGTTAGTATAAGGAATCTCATTCTCTATGACTTGGCTCTATGGCACGATCTCGTATGTGAAAGAAGAGTAACCACCTAGATGCTCCGTAGCCTCCCGTTTATAAATGTGGCGCGCCACACCATAAACAGACTCTACCGGACACGACTTTGCAGACAACCCCTAGACGAACCGCTTCGATACCAATTTGTCACACCCCAACTTGATAGGGCATGATGGGCACCCGACCCTTACTTAGGCCCAACGAACCCGCCGACTCGTTATACTCATAATCTTACCGAACTCTTAAATCATGAAATGAGTGCATAATGAAAGCTTTTCACGAACAACATGCTTTTCCTCTTTCTCAAATCAAGTAAAATCAGAAACATATGAAGTCCGTAACATAATGCATAATGATACATCGGCTTACGGAGCCGCTTACAAGACGACATGTTACATACATGACTCGTCCGCAAAGTCTCTAACATAAATCAAGATACCATAACATAGATACTGACTCGCGGCAAAGACCGAGGAAATGGAGCTCGCCAATCCAGCTGGAACGTCTTCTACTAATATCCTCTACCCATCTGTGTACACCTGCGCGGCATGAAACGCAGCCCCCCGAAGAAAGGGGGTCAGTACGGAATATGTACTGAGCATGTAAAGCATGAAATACAAGAACAGGATCATACCGAAATCGGAGTATAGAAAATCATAAGGCTTGCCTCTGAAACATAAATCATGCGTATCAATATCGTGTCCAGTTCATTATGGGACTTAGAAACATAAGTGAATAATCATCTTGTACATATGCATATATAACGTGTCCCGGCCCTCTAGTGAGGGACTCGGTAAGTAAAATCATCATATCATCATGTCATCATATCATCATGTCATCATATATATATATATATATATACCGTACCCTGCCCTCTAGTGAGGGACTCGGTGAATAACGTGTCTCGGCCCTCTAGTGAGGACTCGGTAAAGGAGATCCCGTCTCCATCATGTATACCATACTCGGCCCATCCCGCGGGCTGGCGCCATCATCACATCATTATATATATACGTACCGCCCTCTAGTGAGGGACTCGGTGAACAATGCAGGGGAGTTGCACGAATACGTGTCCTGGCCCGGGACTCAGTGAAGGACATATAGAGGCTGGCACGAGCAGAGTAGTGAGAAACCATATGCATATAAATTATCATTTCAGACTCGATAGATAAGTAAGTAATCACGCTCGAGCATTAAAACGATAGTCATATTAAATCCGTTCTAAATGCCATTAGGACTACGTTAAAGAGAATCTTAGGGATCGTAGACATGTATCAAACCATTCCGATCCCACCTATGAAAGTTAGAGACATTATTCGTTATAGAACCTTCTACGAACATATCGAAGCGATCCGAGCCCTCCTATGAAAGTTAGGGACCTTATTCGGCATAGAATCTTTTCGGAACAAAACTCTTTATGCAACATTTAATAACCAATCATACAAAAGACATAAGAACCATAATATGACTGTCACGACCCAACCCCGTAGGCCGTGACTAGTGCCCTAGCTGGGCACCCAAACACACCTATCAAACAGAAGCACATACGGATGGCTTGTACGTATACAAATATCAGACGCTGTATCAAGTTATCTCAAACTCGTCTCAAACACATCTCAAACACAAACATATATATATATCGAAGCGGGCAAGGCTATCAAATGGCGCAACGGCCCAAAACATATACAAATGCAAGCGACAAGGTCGCCACGGCGAACGGGATCGCCTTCCCGAACATATATCATACGAACACACACGTATGCGTAATAGCCTAACCCACATGTACGTCTATAGACCTCTAATGTACCAACGAGTAATCATATGACGGGACGGGACCCCGCCGTACCCCCGAACGAACAAATACAAATGCAACGGACGGATATATACCAAAATGTAGGCTCGAATAAAGGAGCTCTCCAACCGTGTATAGGTGTCCTAGACCGGCGGATCACCGAACCGTGCGTCCGTACCGCGGCATGAAACGCAGCCCCCGAAGAAAGGGGGTCAGTACGGAATATGTACTGAGTATGCAAAGCAGGAAGTACAGAAAACGAGATCATAACCGAAGTCAGGAGTACAGAAAGTGCACAATAGCCAGAATACCAAAGTGCTTGCATCTGACATACAAATCATACATAAGAGATACAAAAGACAAATATGATAATCAGAATGCCAAAATGCTTCGCTTTCTTTTGAAAACATTTCTGTCTCATACATACGGAAAATCAAACACATCATATGAGCTGACATTAACCGAATGCCGAGGAACGTACGACCCGATCCATAAATAATATAATAATGCCGAGGAACGTACGGCCCGATCCATATATAATATAATGATGCCGAGAAACATACAGCCCGATCCATAAATAATATAATAATGCCGAGGAACGTACTGTCACACCCCAATCTTCATCAGGGCGTGACGGGCACCCGACTCTCATCAGAGTCGAGCGAACCCTTAAACGTCAACTCAATTTTTTTTTTTTAAAAACAAGAATTGAAAATTGTAAATGAAATACCAAAATCGACACGTGGCTCAAGGCATCTCAAAACATGTTATATATATACATACGACATAGAACAAGGCGAGCCAAAAAGGGCCTCTGCCATTTCTGTACAACAATATAATGGCCGGCAACGCCAAACAGTAACCATAACTCCCACTCTGTTCGCAGACTTCTACAGAGTATGACCTGCATAATATATAAAACTATACCAAAACAGGGACAGTCTCCGGAGCAAATGGAGCTGTCTGACTCCCAACGCTAACTCCCTCTACAGTTCGGGTCCCCGGTTGCGTCCCCCGAACTCGCGGGCATGAAACGCGGCCCGAAGAAAAGGGTCGGTACGGAATATGTAATCGAATATGTAAAGCATCAACGAAGCATGAATCGAAAAGTACAACAATAGAAGTAAATTTAGAAAACCCGATAGATTTAATGCCCAAATAAAATAGTCCCTTCGGACGGCCGCTTCCTAATAATAATAATAGTAATAATAATGATAACAACATGGTAGTAATGATAGTAATGATAATAATCCCCTTCGGGTGTGCCGGTCCCGACATACGTCTATCCCGGCCCTTCGGGCATGCCGGTCCCGAGATAAGATGATGGCCCCTTCGGGCATGCCGGTCCAACATACGTCTATCCTGGCCCCTTCGGACATGCTGGCCCCGACATAATATTCCTAGCCCCTTCGGGAATGCCACTCGTGACATACGGCTACCCTGGCCCCTTCGGGCATGCCACTCGCGACATAATACTAATCCTAGCCCCTTCGGGCATAATGATGATAATAACAATAATAATAATAATAATAGCGTTGTGGAAAGTAGACATAAGTCGTTGGTGGAATGAAATAGTAAAATCTCGCACCCCCTTCGGAGTGGTTTGAAGAGTCCTTTATAATAAAATATCGCACCCCCCTTCGGAGTGGTTTTGAAAAAGAAATCAAACTCACGTTTACTTACTAACGCCTAAAAGCCCAGAAACAAGTTTCGAGTCAACCTGACTTAGTGCGAGGAAGTTACGAGTATTTCAGAAGCCGTTTTTAAAGAACCGAAGCGATAATCATGTTAGGAACATTATTACTCCACAAGATATATTATAGAACTTAATGGAGACATTTATGAAAGTTTCAAGGCAATTCAATTACATTTATGCAAGTTATAGATGTTTGAGCATTTTTCCAATCAAGATACAAGGATCCTAATTCAATCATATTGAATGAATAGTGCTCAAATTCAGACTTAGATTTCTATGAACAGAATAACCCCCAAGGCTCAAATCCAAACCTAGTACACCTAGGACATGCCAAGAGAAGGAAAGGAATAGCCTTACATACCTTACGGACGTCTTATGCTCACTTAAACTCAAATCCCGTTTCGTCCAGAATCTGCAAATGGTCACAATTACCAATTGTAAGTTATAAGTCTTTAGAGATTCATTCTTGGCCCTTTCTTGTTTACGAAA
>NW_026721733.1:0-7885 GCF_029784015.1 Lycium ferocissimum | reverse complement strand
AAGAATTTAAGAGATATTAATGATCAACTTCATCAAACCAAGAGAATCAAGTGTAAGAAACTCATTAAAGCTCATCCAAGACAAAAAAACCCAAGTGGAGGTGGAACTAGGGTTTTGCTCAAGTGAAGTGTTTCCACTCAAGGTCCATTCCCACACCATCTAAGGTAAGTTTTATGGTATTTCCATGTTATTTAAGGTATTGAGAAGTTTGAAGACTTGGATTGTAGAAGGAGATAGAAAATGGGTCTTGAATGTGAGAATAGTGACATTTTTTAGTAGTAGCTTGGATTGAGTCATGAATCTTGATATGTTGTGATTATGATTGTGTTATAAATGACATTAATAACATGGGATAAACATTGTATATGAGTGAACGTAATAGTGTGCTATGACCATGGATGATAGGAAGTGAATTGAGAAATATGGATAATGTAGGTGAATAAAGACTATTGTTATAATGTTGTGAATGTTATTATTGATGTTTGGGAGTTGACGTATGATATGGAGGAAGTTGTATAAATAAAGGAGATGGTGCCCAATTTCCTCTAGCTTTAGTCAAGTATGCTAAGCTATCGATTTTCTAATGTTAGTATAACTCTAATGAAGGTATAAACGTGAGCATTGAATGAGAACGTCCAAGCGATAGAATAGCTAAATAAAAAGGTGTGTAAGGCTAACCCTTCTTTCAATAAGGCATGGTTCTTTCGCCATATATCTATTCTTTCATGAGCCTATGATGTCCTCCAAATGATGCTATCTCTAAATCTACTAAAGCTCATGATTCTCGCTAAGTTACGATTCTATGAAATTCCTTATACGATGAGTGATCCTCTAAGGATAGATGTAATGAAACGATAATAGTAATGCTGTCAAATATGCTTATAGGCTCTCATGTATATGTGTTTATGTATGGCTATTATATAACCCCGAGCTTATAAGGCCGGGTATGATATGTATTGCGCGCACCACTGCAGTTAGGTACAGATAACCCTGAGCCTTGGTAGGTCCAGGTATGTATAATCACCGAGCCTTGCCATGGTCGGGTATGTGAAACACTGATCCTTCATGGTCGGGTATGCTATGAATATGAATATGAATATGTGTATGAATATGAAAATAAATATGGATACGAATACGGATACGGATATGGATGTACGTACACAATCACGCATTAGAAATGGAAGGTCCCTATGAAAAGCAAGTAAGTGTTTATGACAATGGTTCTACTACCTCCCACCTTATGCTATTTCTCATGTTGTCTCTTATGCTTCTATAATGATGTTGATTATGCTTTATATACTCAGTACATTATTCGTACTAACGTCCTTTTACTTGTGTACGCTGCGTCATGCCCGCAGGTGGCCAGGGAGACAGGCTTGATCCATAGCTTTATTACTCAGGGACTACGTAGCGGAGCTCCATTTCATTCAGAGCTACAACTTTTGGTATCTATTCTTTTGTGTACATACTTATGGGCATGGCGGGGTCCTGTTGTTATATCCCGTATTTTGTACATTGGGACAACCCGAGTTAACCACAATAAGTTAGGGACAAGACTATTCCGGGATGCGAAGTCGAGACTTTTAACCACGATCTTGTTTTAAGGCATAAGTTGCTTATGATTTTGTGCCATGGAATATTAAGGGAAAATTTGGGGTCAAAAATGAATTAAGGAAAAAAATTATTATTTCATGAATTAAGGGGCATGTGGCCGGCCACATGGGTGTGGGCCATGGCCACATGGAAGCCTAATATATGTATTAAAAGATGACTAAGTCATCATTTTCACCATCCTCAACACTTAGAAATTTCAAGAAACTTGGAGAAGAAGAACAAAGGCCATTCGGCCATGAACAAGAAAAACTAAGGTCCAAAAATTGATCAAGAAAAAATATTTCCTTCTAGCAATTCAAGCAATTGGAAGGTCCTCTTTAACGTGAGATAGTTGTTGGAGTCGTTAAGCCGTTCGTTTTGTCGTTTGCAAACCCTACCTAAGTTGTGAAGTTGAAGGGAAAAGGTAAGGTTTAGTCTTCTTTTACATATGTTATGGATGATTTGTGTATGTTGTAGTATGTAAAAATGGATGAAACTCATGAAATATTGCATGTTGAAGTGAGGCCGTGTGCATGGCTTGTAGCCGTGCATAAGTGATGTTGGGTAGGAGTGATGAATTTATTCTATTTAGCATGTTTGGTTATTGTAGTGTGTTGAAATGGATGAAAATCATGAAGTTGGCATGTTGGGGTGGTGGCCAAATACCCCCTTCCTTGTATAACAAAGAATGAATTAATTTTATGTGGTATTTTAGTTGTCGTCGTTGTGGGTTCTATGGTGAAAATGAGAGTTTAATGATTCAAATTAATGTTGTAATGGTTGCGGGCTGTTTGGGAGTTAACGTGGTTATAATGTAATATTTATATTTATGGAAATGACATTGTTAACGTATGGATTGTTGGTGTAATTTATGAATTTGGAAGAGAGGAATGTGTTGGTGTTTTTGTTCTCGGGTTTGGGGATGGCTTCGGGTGAAGTGGTACATTGGTTGAGTTGTTTGAAATATTGTGTGAATTGTTTAAAGTGTTCTTGAATATTATTTGAATGGTTTCGGATTAGTAATTGAACGTGTGAGCATTGATGTTAGTTTGATTATATGTTGGTTTGTATGTATGTAGTTGAATTGAATATAATTGGAATGTTGTCGAAATATGTAGAAGAGAGTTATTAGCATTATAACGCATTTTGAATTGATTGTTGATGTTGTAAACATGGTTGTTGGTGTTGTTGTTGATGATTTGGCCGAGTTGAATTCTCGGGGTTGTTGTATTTATAGGGGAAATGCTGCCCAAATTTCTGTAGAATTAAGTGCTAGTTGGAATTGAATTCCTAAATGCCTATAGCTAATGTTTGGTATATAATGACGTTATTGTAGATCTTGGGGAGCCCGAGACTTAGGTTTGGAGTAGCTTTGAGAGCGGACGAGGTATGTAAATCCTAACCCTTCTTTCTTTTGGCATGTTTTAGTTGTAAATAGGCTATGACACGAGCCTCGAGGAAACTCCACTCTTATGATCCGAGCATGTCTACGATTCTTATTCACCTCTTAACGTCGGCATTTTTAATGTAGTAATATTATGGTACCTATGTCTTTGGTAAGATTGGATTTCAAATATTGCATAAGGATTTTGTCTTTAAAAGAGTTCTACGTCTAAAAATGGCCGTAACTTTCGTAGACAGAACCGGATCGCCTCGATATGCCGTAGGAGATTCTGTAGCATATAATGACTATGTCTTCCATAGGCGGGCCCGGATTGGGTTGATGCTCGTCCGTGGGTCCCGCGACTTTCCTTTGCATAGTTCCAACAACTTTGTGACAGAATTTGATATAACTATCACCCGACCCCCGAGTGTGATTACTTACTTATTTATTAAGTCTGCAATGATGATTTTTATGCATATGGTTACCCACGACTCTGCTCGTGCATTCTATTGTATCTTTCACCGAGTCCCGGGCCGGTTATGTCGTTGTGCGCACTATGTTATATTCCGGTGTTATGCTGTGTTATGGTTCACCGAGTCCCTCGCCGTAGGCGGGGACCATATATTACGGTGTTATCTTGTGTTATGGCGTTATGATGTGTTGTGGAGATATGTCGGGTTACGGAGATATGAAACTTTCTAGTGTTATCTTGTGTTATGGCGCCAATGACGGGCTGGCGACCATATTCCCTGAGCCCTATGCATGATTTGTGTTTTAAAAGTAAACGTTTTGGTACTTTGGATAGTATACTTATTTTTTGTACTTCTGTTTTGACTATGATTCTGTTTACTGTACTTCTTGCTTTGCATACTCAGTACATATTCAAATGCTTGACCCCCTTTCTTCGGGGGCGTTTCATGCCACGCGAGTACGGACGCCCATTTCGGTGATCCATGACCTAGGACACCTATTCTGTCGTTTGGAGTGCTCCTTTGTTACGGAGCCTATATTTTGGTATATATTCTTCCGTTGCATATGTATTTGTCTAATCGGGGGTACGGCGGGGCCTGTCCCGTCATATGATTACATTTCTTTTAGAGGTACGTAGACATGTATGTGGGTTGTGGATATTTCTGTTCGGTTGTGTTCATATGGTATATGTTTTGGGCGGTCCCATTCGCCGTGGCAGCCTTGTCGGCTTGCATTTGTATATATATTTTGGGACGTTGCGCCATATGATAGCCTTGCTGGCTTCTGTGATGTATATATTTGTGTTTGCGACAGCATGAGACAGCGTCTGATATTTGTATATGTATAAGTTATCCGTATGCGATTCTGGTTAATGAATGTGTTTGGGTGCCCAGCTCGGGCACTAGTCACGGCCTACGGGGTTGGGTCGAGATAAAAGTGATATCAAAGCGGTTCGTCCTCGGAGTGTCTACAGACCGTGTCTAGTAGAGTCTTGTTTATCGGTGTGTTGTGCACCACACCTATAAACAGGAGGCTACAGGACATTTAGGATGTTATCCTTCCTTTTGATCTTAGATCGTGCGATAGAGCTGTATTATCAGGATGACTCTTTCCTAACGAATTGTTATGTTTTCAGCGATGCCTCCGAGGAAGGAAACAGCTGCCCAGAAGGGCAAATCTACAGCGGTGGGGTAGACCAGCCAGGCCCGGAGAGTTACTAGGGCCGTGCGAGCCGTGCACGAGGTTGTGCCCCCGACGACCGGTTCTGCTGCACCGCGGTTATCGGAGGGACTTGGAGCGACCGCGAGCCCGAGTCGGGGGCGGCTCCACCGCCAGCTCCCGAGGTTCGAGTACCCGAGCCTCCGGCTCCCCAGCCAGGGGCGGAGGATCGGGCTATGCGAGATGCGGTTCAGTTATTGACTAGATTGATGGCGGGCCAGGTTCACAGGCATGGATCAGGAGGTGATCATGTGGACAGGCATGACAGTCAGAGGGCCGTGATTTCCGACTTGTGGTCCCCCGAGTTTTCGGGTCAAAGCCCGCGGAGGATCTCGGGAGTTTATTGAACGGATGCGGCGTACGTTGCGGCTCGTTAAGGCTTCGAGACCGAGTCCGTCGAGTTGGCGTCATATCGGTTGTACGGTAGCGGCTAATTGGTATGAGTCTTGGGAGCTTGTCTAGGGGCGAGGGTGCTCCTCCCGGCGGTATGGGACGAGTTTACGAGGCCTTTCTTGGCCATTTTCTACCTCCGGAGATAGGCGGGCCGAGTTTATAGATTTGCATACGAGGCGAGTGGCGAAGTGTTCGAGAGTACAGTTTAGAGTTTGACTCCTTGGCCAGATATGCACCCGCTCTGGTAGCTGATATGACTGACCGGATGCACCGGTATGTGATGGGGCTGGATCATTACTTGGTTGACAGCTGTTTGGTGATGGCGGCCCAGTCAGGGTTGGATATTGTACGGGTACAGGCACATGCCCAGGGTATGAAGGATCGACACAGAGGGCGTCAGCCCAACAGGGGTTATGACAGGGGCCAGCCTAAAAGGGCTAGATCCGGCCCAGGTAATACGGAGAGTCTCGAGCGGCGGCCTCGGCGGCGGCCGCGAATATCCTCCCCAGCCGGCACGGAGCACACCCCCACGGTTCACGGCGAGGAGACCGGATGGTGCGGGGTATTCGAGGGGCGGTCGAGCTCCCGGGGCTTCGGGCTCACAGGTGGACGGAGGTTCCAGTCAGTCGAGACCACCCAGACCTCCGTGTCCCCACTGTGGGAGGTATCACCCTGGAGAGTGTTATCACGCTACGGGTGCTTGTTTTACTTGTGGCCGTCAGGGCCATCTTATGAGAGATTGTCCGCGTGGGGGTGGTGCAGGTGGTGCAGCTCAGCCTACCGGGTCGGCTGCCGGTTCATCTTCTTCTTCGGTAGCTATGCGCCCTATGGGGCGGGGTACGCCAACACCAGTATGCCGCGGTAGAGGTTGTGGCGGAGCTTCCAGTTCTAGCGGTCCTTCGAACTGCATATATGCCTTGGCCAGCCGACAGGATCAGGAGGCGTCGCCTAATGTGGTTACAGGTATATTATTGATCTTCTCCCAGAAACCGTATATTCATTGATAGATCCAGGCTCCACTTTATCGAATATTTCTCCCCTTGTTGCTAATAAAATTGGGACAAAACCTGAACCGATAGAACCATTCGAGGTAGCTACTCCGGTAGGAGACTGCATTATAGCCGGGCGGGTTTATAGAGATTGTTCGGTAATTGTACGTAGCCGTTGCACTAAACGGATACGATAGAGCTAGATATATTTAGAGTTTGATGTTATTATAGGTATGGATTGGCTAGCTTCTTGTTATGCTAATGTTGATTGTCAGAAGAAGGTAGTTCGTTTCCAATTTCCAGGGGAACCGGTTATAGAGTGGGCAGGAAATACAGCGTCGCCGAGGGGTAAGTTTATTTCATACCTCAAGGCAAGAAAAATGATCAGAAAGGGCTATATTTATCATCTGGTTCATGTGCATGACCTAAAAGCAGAAGCACCGATTCTTCAGTCAGTCCCAGTGGTTAATGAATTTCCAGATGTATTCCTAGATGAGCTTCCGGAGCCTTATACGAGCGGGAGATAGAGTTCACTATAGATGTCTTTATGCCGGACACTCATCCTATATCTATTCCTCCGTACGAAATGGCACTGCGAAATTGAAAGAATTGAAAGAGCAGCTGAGGGATTTATTAGAGAAGGCCTTCATTAGGCCCAGCACATCACCCTAGGGAGCGCCGGTATTGTTCGTGAGAAAGAAAGACGGGTCGCTGTGGATGTGTATTGATTATAGGCAGCTAAATAAGGTAACCATAAAGAATAAATACCCCCTCCCCAAGATTGATAATTTGTTTGACCAGTTGCAGGGTGCTAGATGTTTCTCAAAGATAGACCTGCGGTCGAGGGCTACCAAGGTGCGGGTACGAGAGTCAGATATTCCAAAGACAGCATTCAGGACCCGATATGGGCATTATGAATTCAGAGTGATGTCTTTTGGGCTGACCAATGCTCCAGCGGTATTTATGGATCTGATGAATCGAATATTCAGGCCGTTTCTAGATATGTTCGTGATTGTATTTATTGACGATATTCTGGTCTATTCGCGGTCAGAAGAGGAGCATGCAGATCACCTGAGGACGGTACTTGGGGTGCTCCAGCACCAGAAATTATATGCTAAGTTCTCTAAATGTGAATTCTGGTTAACTTCAGTGGCATTCCTGGGGCATATTATTGGAGCTGATGGCATCCGGGTGGATACCCAGAAGATTGAGGCCGTAAAGAATTGGCCTAGACCTACGACACCTACTGAGGTACGTAGCTTTCTGGGATTAGCGGGATATTACAGGAGATTTGTGGAGAAGTTTGCTTCGATTTCAGCGCCTTTAACAAGGCTGACTCAGAAGGGAGCTATGTTCCAGTGGATCGATGCTTGCGAACGAAGCTTCCGATTCTTTGAAAGAAGTTGGCTACGGCTCCGGTCCGACCCTTCGAGGGACCGGATGGGTATGTTATTTATTGTGATGCTTCCGGTGTTGGATTGGGGTGTGTATTAATGCGACACGGCGAGTTATAGCTTATGCCTCCCGGCGACTCGAAAGCACGAAAGGAATTATCTAACCACGATGCGGAGCTAGCCGCGGTAATTCGTGCTTTGAAAATATGGAGACACTATCTATATGGCGTTCATGTTGACATTTATACGGATCACAAGAGCCTCCAATATATCTTTAAGCGAAGGAGAGTGAATTTGCGGCGAGAGGAGATGGTTAGAGTTCTTTAGAAAGTGTCACGACCCAACCCGTGGGCCGATGGCGGTGTCTACTTGGACACCCGCGCGTACCTACCGAACAGATCCGGCGTACCAAATAGCTAATTCCGATCAAACATACATAAATT
>NW_026721732.1:0-7694 GCF_029784015.1 Lycium ferocissimum | reverse complement strand
CCGAAACAAATCATAACATACCAAGTGGCCACATCACATCACATAATCGGATATCAAATATATGCGTACATGGCACATCATACACCACAACCCATGTATCGTATATACCCGCCCCCTCACACCGGGCGCGGCGAACAATGCGAGAGACATACGCTTGAGAACATATCCCGGCCGGGCTCGGTGTGGGAAACATTGGGCATCCACGAGTGGAGTAGTGAGAAACTAATGCAATAAAAATAACATATATATTTCCGCAGACTCAATGAGGCATATCGAATGACAAATCGAATCAATAGAATCGGACGAGTCATGGTACGTACCTTTCGGACATTACGGTGGATTATGTCGGGGTGGAAACATTCGGAGTCGAAGTACATATCAAACATTTCATAGGGTTTGATGGAATATTTAAAACGATTTTTAAGTAATAAATGGAGGAGTAGTAAACGTTTCCTTTTAAATATCGTTCGAAAACAAGCCATAAATACGGATAGGGTAAAATCGGAATAGTGGGCCCACCTCGGTCAACCGAGGCGGCGGGCGTAAATTTTAAATCATTGGGCTCCATAAAGTTATTTAGGAAAGTTTCGAAGCGATTCGGATTCATTTGCAAAAGATACGAAGGTTGAAGCATTCTTAAATCCAAAAGCAAGCTTTATGATTCAATTGTACTGAATGAATAGTATTCAAAATCAAACTCGAATTTCTGGGAGCAGGATTATCCTTGAGGTTCCGTTTCAAACCTAATAGGTCTAGGACGTGCCAAATAAAGAATAGGTGAGATTTACATACCTTTCGCGCTTGTTACGCTCGTCGAAACTCAAATCCCGTTTCGTCGAAAATCGCAAATGGTCACCTTTACCGCCACTATTCATGCAAGTTGACATTTCAATCTTTGGTTTCTATTTGGCTACCGAAATTTCGGCAGAAGACTTCCCCTATAAACACGACACCCCCGAGATTCAACTCGGCTCAAAATAGTCAACAACAACCCAACAACAACACCAAGAACATCAACAATCACTACAAACCACAACATGACATAACTAGTTTACTTTCCGACATAATGCGACAATTCCATTCCGACTTCACAATCTCAAATCAATATCGATATTTCCATACCCACATACTAATTTAAAATCATTCAAACACAAGCCAAGAATATTTCAAACTTTACCTTCAATATTCGACAATTCCATATTCTATCCAAACTTCTTATATATGCCCCCAAATCATTCCGACACATTTTCTACACACTAATTCATTACCAACAACAACAATCTACACTCAAACAACTTCATTATCTTAATATCATAGAATCACATTAATGCGACATAATTCTCTACATCTTATTTTCATGCAAATCTTAACCCATACATGCTCCATTTACGTTGTAACGATCATGACGACGCAACTAACACGTTAAACAAAATAAATCCAACATGTTCCCTCCTACCATATATCACACGGCCAACATACAAGTTTCAACTACATCAACTTTTATTCAATTTTCATCTCCAATACAAATTCCACAATAACCACAACCAAATACAACATAAAATTCAACATAGTTACACACACATACACATTCGGCCACATGCATACACTCACATTCACCATGCAAACTTCCATATTCTCATAATTTCTACTTATTTCCATATACCACAACACAACCAAACCTTCATAACATAAATAGAAGGGAGTGAATTCTTACCTTCCTTTTCAAGTTTCTTCACTTCACCAATTCATCCAAACGAAAAACCAACGGGTTATCTTCCGAAATAATTGCACCACGTTGTAAAGGACCTTGAATTGGTAGGAATATAGCAAGAAAATAATTTTTGGAATCAAGATTTTCATGGGGTTGGAATTTGGTGGACATGGCCGAATGTCATGCCCTTTCTCTTGCTCTTGTTCTCTTTTTTTTTTTTTCTCTTCCTTTCTTTCTCTTGAAAATTCTTCCAGATTTTCATGAACTTTGGTCCCTTTATATTAACTTATCATGTGACCATGTCACATGACTTGAATTTAATTTTTGTCCCCTTCTTTTTTGTTGCCATGGCCGGCCACCCTTCATGGGTTGGGCTTTTCTTTATTTTTTTTTTTTTGAAATTTTCAAGCCCAAAATCCTTAGCCCACATTTTTGGTAATTCATGAAACCATTTTCCGATATTCCAATTTTGCCCTTAGTCTTTTCCGATATTTCCACATCTACCTTTTCCATAGCCAACTTATGAACCAAACAAAATCAATACATTACATTATCCTTAACTTGTTTCGACAACCCCGAGATTCCCAACCATTCCGGCGAAAAACACGAGGTTATAACATCCTCCCCCTTTAGAACATTCGTCCTCGAATGTTCAACCGACCTCATGGGGCTTCATAACACTTCGGGGAGGTTTCCTCTTTCCATACACATACTTGAGCTTGACCAAAGCACTTGTAAGGGCCTTCATCTTTCAACACTTTTCTCGTCATTCTTCGACATCTCTTTACTAGGGCGGTTCGGGGTCCTTAAGTCGGGTATACGGCGAACCGAATCTTCGTCAAATCAAAGATCAAACGGACGTCGGACGGAATCATATCCGGAATCGGAAGCACGAAAGTACAAGATAATCATACTCGATGATTATCTTAGCGATTCAAAATTGAGCCGTACGTACGAAGCATATCGAGCAATCCCATAATCGAATTAGGCGTACCGGCACATTTTACCGACGCAGATTCGTAGTCGGGGTCGGACGGACGAACGTATGTCGGACAGATTCATGATCGGAGTCAATCGTACAGAGATGTATCAGACGGATTTGCAGTCAGAGTCAGAAGTATAGAGGTATAGCGGATAGAAGCATAACTAGATTCAGAAGTACCGGGGTATACTAGACAGAGTTTCATCGAAGTTAGAGGCGCAGGAATATGGCATACGGAACTGCGATCAGGGTCAGGCTACTTTTACTACTACTTTAGAGACCTATGGAAATTTCCTTGTCGCGTTTTACTCCTCGCTTGATTACCAACTTGCTTTTCTCATTCTTACACACGGTTTCCTACCTCGCCCGTCGGCTCCTCGAAAGGTTTTACTTATCATATTTCTTATCCTTAATTCCTTCCAATACTTCAATTCCCACCTTCCATTTAGCCTTGCCTTTTCCAAATATCTCATGTTACTCGAACTTTCGATGTGTTTGTCCGATTTTCCCAATTGGTAACATTTGTTCTCACCCTTACTTACCTACATTTCGATACAATATGAACTACGCATTCACAACACTATTTTATTACGACTATCCCACAAAATAATTCCAACGTTGTTCAAGATCACGTAATCCCGAAAAAGTCTACACATACATTTCACATCTCTTCACCCCTTATGTTCCGCATTCTAATACCTTCCAAATTTGCAACATTTTGTCGTTGGACTCACCTTTGACCAACATAATCACCGGGAAAAGTCATACACATACATATATACACACACTCATTATCATTCTACTTATAAACATTTCCAATACGCTCTTGCGAATTTACCTGTTTCCAAGCGATATTTTTCTTCCGTTTCTTTATCGCAACCCTACTATCATTTCCTTAAAGGGCTTATCCGCTAATCACATACTATAGTTTTCCTTTAGGTTACCCCAAATTTCCATTTATCCCCTTAAATTCCAAGTTTGCAAAATTTTTCAATTACTTCCCAGGGGGTCACCCATCCCAAAATTGCTCCCCCTCTGAGCACGCTTAACTTCGCAACTTCGACGGATTCTAGTCCCTTAATGTCGGTATAATCACGTCCATTTCCACACACGACCTTTATTACATAATACGAGGCTAATCGAGGCCTTACAGATCCCGAGGCATATTCACAACACGTCCTTTCTTGTACAATTACTATTTTACCCTTCTTAAGCTTCGGTAGTCACCTTTGCAAATTCTTGTTACTCGAAATCTGTACGCCGCAAATACCCATAATACCGTACAGAATATACAGCTTCGTATCCCACGCTAGTCATTCAGGACCTTCTGTTTCAGGTAACGGAACAAGTATATTCGAACTTACCTGTGTGACCTTTCCCGTCACCACTTACCATTTTCCGCCGTATGCAAAACTCACGCAAGGAATTTTATTTCCTATGACTTGGCTCTATCGCACGATCTAAGACAGAAAGAAGGTCAACAATTCCTAGATGCCCGGTAGCCTCCTGTTTATAAATGTGGCGCGCTTCACACCATAAACAGGACTCTACTAGACACGGTCTGTAGACATTCCGAGGACCTAACCGCTCTGATACCACTTTTGTCACGACCCAACTCCGTAGGCCGCGACACGTGCCCTAGTTGGACACTCATACGTACCTTAACCTAAATTAGCAAAATATTACAAATAAGTAGAAATAATAATTTAACAAGGACAAGTGGGCATGCCGCACGAAGGCCGATAAGGCCGTCACAAAACATAAATAAACTCTAAACGTACGCAAATCTCACGGAACATATACAGAACCCACACCACATGTCTACAGACCTCTACGGAGCAACACATAATCATATGACGGGACAGGGCCCCGTCGTACCCCAGAATAAATACGTACATATGCAGCAGAAAATTTTATACCAAAATACGGGCTCCGGACAAAAGAGCGCTTCAACAGCTGAGCAGATAACCTAAGCAACGGATCCTCAAATCAGTCGTCTGTACCTGCGCGGCACGAAACGCAGCCCCCGAAGAAAGGGGGTCAGTACGGAAAATGTACTGAATATGTAAAGGCGTAGACCGAAATAAATAAAAGCTAAAAATCGAACGAAATGTGCGGAATACAAACGAAATGCATAGGTAATCAAAATGCGTATCGAAAATCATAAGTAATGCGTACGTAAAAACATATGCAAAAGCCGGCCCCGCTATGGGACTCGGTGAACGAACGAGGCGCCCTTCTCCCCGCCAAACACATCATACTTCGGTAGTAGGGAATATCTCCGAAACAAATCATAACATACCAAGTGGCCACATCACATCACATAATCGGATATCGAAGATAAGCGTACATGGCACATCATACACCACAACCCATGCACGTATATACCACGCCCCCTCACACCGGGCGCGGCGAACAATGCAGACATACGCTTGAGAACATATCCTGGCCCGGGCTCAGTGTGGGAAACATTGAGGCATCCACGAGTGGAGTAGTGAGAAACTAATGCAATAAAAATAACATATATATTTCCAGAGACTCAATGAGGCATATCGAATGACAAATCGAATCAATAGAATCGGACTGAGTCATAGTACGTACCTTTCGGACATTACGGCGGATTATGTCGGGGACGAACATTGGAGTCGAAGTACATATCAAACATTTCATAGGGTTTGATGGAATATTTAAAAACGATTTTTAAGTAGTAAATGGAGGAGTAGTAAAAACGTTTCCTTTTAAGCCGCCAAGACAAGCCATAAATACGAAAGGGTAAAATCGGAAATAGGCCCACTCCGTCAACCGAGGCGGCGGCGTAAATTTTAAATCGTCCATAAAGTTATTTAGGAAAGTTTCGAAGCGATTCGTATTCATTTGCAAAAGATACGAAGGTCAAGCATTCTAAATCCAAAAGCAAGCTTTATGATTCAATTGTAATTAACGAATAGTATTCAAAATCAAACTCGAATTTCGATAATGGATTATCCCGAGGTTCCGTTTTCGGCCTAATAGGTCTAGGACGTGCCAAATAAAGAATAGGTGAGATTTACATACCTTTCGCGCTTGTTAAGCTCGTCGAAACTCCGGTCTCGTTTCGTCAAAAATCTTAAATGGTCGTCTTTACCGGTTACTATTCATGCAAGTTGACATTTCAATCTTTGGTTTCTATTTGGCTACCGAAATTTCGGCAGCACTTCCCCTATAAACACGACACCCCCGAGATTCAACTCGGCTCAAAATAGTCAGCAACAACCCAACAACAACACCAAGAACATCAACAATCACTACAAACCACAACATGACATAACTAGTTTACTTTCCGACATAATGCGACAGTTTCCATTCCGACTTCACAATCTCAAATCAATATCAACATTTCCATACCCACATACTAATTTAAAATCATTCAAACACAAGCCAAGAATATTTCAAACTTTACCTTCAATATTCGACAATTCCATATTCTATCCAAACTTCTTATATATGCCCCCAAATCATTCCGACACATTTTCTACACACTAATTCATTACCAACAACAACAATCTACACTCAAACAACTTCATTATCTTAATATCATAGAATCACATTAATGCGACGTAATTCTCTACATCTTATTTTCATGCAAATCTTAACCCATACATGCTCCATTTACATTGTAACGATCATGACGACACAACTAACACGTTAAACAAAATAAATCCAACATGTTCCCTCCTACCATATATCACACGGCCACATGCCAAGTTTCAACTACATTCAACTTTTATTCAATTTTCATCTCCAATACAAATTCCACAATAACCACAACCAAAATACAACATAAAATTCAACATAGTTACACTACACATAATCGGCCACATGCATACATTCATATTCACCATGCAAACTTCCATATTCTCATAATTTCTACTTATTTCCATATACCACAACACAACCAAACCTTCATAACATAAATAGAAGGGGTGAATTCTTACCTTCCTTTTCAAGTTTCTTCACTTCACCAATTCATCCAAACGACAAAACCAACGGGTTATCTTCCGAAATAATTGCACCACGTTGTAAAGGACCTTGAATTGGTAGGAATATAGCAAGAAAATAATTTTTGGGAAGAGATTTCATGGGGTTGGAATTTGGTGGACATGGCCGAATGCCATGCCCTTTCTCTTGCTCTTGTTCTTTTTTTTTTTTTTCTCCTTCTTCATTTCTCTTGAAAATTCTAGAGATTTTCATGAACTTTGGTCCCTTTATATTAACTTATCATGTGACCATGTCACATGACTTGAATTTAATTTTTGTCCCCTTCTTTTTGTTGCCATGGCCGGCCACCCTTCATGGGTTGGGCTTGGCCTTCTATATTTTTTTTGAAATTTTCAAGCCCAAAATCCTTAGCCCACATTTTTGGCAATTCATGAAACCATTTTCCGACATTCCAATTTTGCCCTTAGACTTTTCCAATATTTCCACATCTACATTTTCCATAGCCAACTTATGAACCAAACAAACCCAGACATATCTATCACCCACCATCTCAAAACATAATAAACGCGATCAAATACATAACGGAAGCCGATAAGGCTATATTTCAAATTTAGAAAATTTTCAGAAAATTTCGGGGGGTTTTTTTGTTTTAGTAAACCCAAAAAAACACCCGCAAAAAAATAGGAGCCAGGGGGCCCCGGGTAATATTATATCCGGGGGCCGCCCAAAATATCATAAAAAGGGACCCCCCGCCGCGGGGGGGGGCGCCCACCGGGCCCTCACGGGAAAAAGGCACAACCCGGGAAAAGTCCAGTCTCGACGGGCGGGAAAGAGTCGACGGGGGGGCCCCGGGGGACCGGGAAAAAAACCAAATATACAAAAAACTACATAAAAAAGAATACCCAAAATGTACGCTCCGAAAGGAGCAATCCAAGATAGCAAAAAGGGTACCCGGTGGGGGGTCACCAATTGGGGACGCGGGGATGAAACGCCCCCAAAAAAGGGGGGTACGGGTCGGTATGT
>NW_026721731.1:0-8376 GCF_029784015.1 Lycium ferocissimum | reverse complement strand
GCAAACTAACATTTCAATCTTAGGGTCATACTTGCCTGGCAAATTTCGTGACACTTCCTATAAAAGGGACACCCGAGATTTTAACTCGGCTCGTAATAACCAACAACAAGCCAACACAACAATTCTACAATCATTACAAATCACGATATACTACCATTAATCTACTTTCCAACAAAATGCGACGATTCATATTTCGACTTCATACTTTCAAATCAATATCAACTCAACCCACTTAACCTATATTCATATCATAAACATTATCACAACACCATTAACATACCAAACAAAATAATTCATTCTTACTTCAAATCATTCATACCACACGGCCCAACATTCACTTTTCTTCCATTTCAACAACACCACTAACCTTCGTTTATTTTACCATGTCATAACAACATAATTAACACACTAAATAAATTCAACCAACTCTTCTACACACATAGCACCTCACGGCCACCATGCATGTCTTTCTAACACATAAAATTTTCATGTTTTTAACTCAATTCCACATACTACTACACAACTAACCAACTAAATAAAATTAATTCATCACATCCCCACTACATGGCACACGGCCAAACATGCCTTTCATACACACACATGCCATGCATGCACACACCACACTTTTATGATTCTTGTTCAATTCAAATCATCATAACACATGAATTCATGTCCAAATCATGAAACACAAAGAATTCTTACCTTTCTTGAAATTTCAATCTTCCACAAACGAAGCTTTTCCGCCAAACCAATTATGCTACGTTGAAGAGCGCCTTTGAACTTGTTATAAATTCAAAAGAACAAGATTTTTATGGCAAGGATTAGAGCTCCACAAAATTTTTCTTCTTTTTCTCTCTTTTCTTTCCTCAAACCCGAAATGCTCTTCCTTTTTCTTTTTCTTGATTTCTCTTCTATGTTTCTTGAAAGTTCTTGAGTCTCTCCTCTCTTATAACATATTAATCACATGGGGGTTAATTAATCCCATGGACTTGGACCATGGTATGGCCGGTTGGGCCTCCCTTTGGGCCTTTGTTTTCTATTTTTTTTTTTTTTGGTCCAATTCTTCATAAGTCATGCCTTAAAATTTCCGAAGCAAATTTCCAAAATTCCAATTTTTGCCCTTAGGCCTTATTCGGTGTTTTCACGTTCAAATTTCCATAACCGGCATACACTTACTAAGAAAAATCCAAATTTGGCCTTATTTCTCACAAACCAAAATTATGTTCAAGTTTTCCAAATATGCAAAAATGCCGGATATAACAACTTGGAACTAGCCGAGTTGCCGATTTGACGAAGAAAGCCGGCCATGGATTGTGCAGTAGGTTCGTGAGTCAAGGGTTCATTTCGGGCAAGAGTAAGTCATGGTTTCGGGCTTATTTTGTGTGTTCATGTGTTTCTAAGAAATCACAGTGCAAGTAACAACTTTAGAAGATGTGGGAAAAGGAGTTAGCGAAATCAGAGTATTTTATCGGTTCAGGATGGGCTATTGTCACACCCTAATTTCCGATAGGGCATGATGGGCACCCGACCCTTACTTAGGGCCGAGCGAACCCGCTGATTCTCGTTATACTCATAATCATGCTGGGCCCTTAAGTCGTGTCATGAATGCATAATGAACATTTTTCAAACAAAACATGTTCCTCGTCTTTTCCAAATCCACTAAAATCTGTATACATATGAAACTTGTAACACAATGCATAATAATACATCGGCTTACAGAGCCGCTTACAAAACCGACATATACTATACGGACTCCGTTCTCCGCAAAGTCTCTAACACAACATAGTGCCACAACATAAATACTCGACTCCGGCAAAGCCTCTAGGAAATGGAGCTCGCCAATCCAGCCGGAACATCTTCTACTCATCCGTACACCTGCGTGGCACGAAACGCAGCCCCCAGAAGAAAGGGGTCAAGACGGAATATGTCGAGCATGTAAAGCATGGAATACAGAAAACGAGGCCATAACCGAAGTAAGGAGTACAGAAAGTGAGCATAATAACCAGAATACCAAAATGTTTGCATTTGAAATCTAATCATGCATAAGAGATACAGAGAATAAGTATAATGACCAGAATGCAAAAAATGCTTACTCTTGAACATAAATCATGCATGTCAATATCATATGCACACATATCGTGTCCTCGCCCTCTAGTGAGGGACTCGGTAAATAAGATCATATCATCACCATGCGTATATATCGTGCCCCGGCCCTCTAGTGAGGGACGCGGTAAATAAGATCATCATATTATCATATCACATACCACATACGGTCCGTAATGGGACCCGGCGGACAGAACATGGTCGCCCCTCCTATCTCGGGCGCCATAACTCATCATACTTCGGAATGTTGCATATCTCCGAACACATCATACTCCGTATCACATCATACTTCATAACACATCATACTTCGGAATCACATCATACTTTGGAATATAGCATAGTGCACACGATGACATACCGGCCTGGGACTCGGCGAAGGAAGTAACAATAGTGTGCACGAGCAGAATCGTGGAAAACTATATGCAATGCAAAACATTTACAAAGACCCAATAGAATAATCAAAACGAACTATCATTTATAAGCCAAGACAATAGTCAAATCAGGTTTCTTCCGGATGTCACTCGGGAACATATCAAATAGAACTTTAGAAATCATAGCTACGTATTGGAATCATATGCATAATAATCCTCATTTCAGACTCGGCAAGTAAGTAAGTAATCATACTCGGGGGTCGGGATGATAAACATATTAGGTTCTTTCAAAAAGCCGTTAGGACTATACAAAGAAAGTCTCGGGGACCACGGATATGCATCAAACCAATCCGGGCCCGCCCATGAAAGTTAACGTCATTACACGTTATAGAATCATTTGCGAGCATATCAAAGCAATCCGGTTCCGTCTATGAAAGTTACAGACATTTTTAACATAAAAATCCTTTTTGGAGCAAAACTTTTATACCACATTTGAATTCAATCATACAAAGACATAAAGACCATAGTTCTACCACATTAAGAATGCTAACACTAAGAGGTGGATAAGGATCGTAAACATGCTCGGATCATAAGAGTAGAGTTACCCCGAGGATCGTATCATAGCTTACTTACACTAAGACATGCCAAAAGAAAGAAAGGGTAAGCTTCACATATCTCGTCCGCTTCCTAAGCTAATCCAAACTTAAGTCTAGGCTTCTCAAGATCTACAATAACGTCGTTAGACACCAAACATTAGTCATAAACACTTAGGAATCCAATTTCCAAGCTAGCACTTTATCTACAGAAATTCGGGCAGCATTTTTCCTGTAAATTCAACAAACCCCGAGAATTCAACTCGGCCAAATCTTCAACAACAATACCAACAACCATATTAATAATATCAATAATCCATTTCAAATGCATTCTAACATTAATAACTCCTTTCTACATACTTCGACGACATTCAATTACATTCAATTCAGCTACATACTTTCAAGCTAACATTAACGCTCACAAGGTCAAGCACTAATCCAAGATCATTCAAACGATATTCAAGAACACTCTAAACAATTCGCACAATATTCAAAACAATCCAACCAATATCCAATGTCACCCGAAATCCTCCCAAGTTCAAGAAAACAATAACAACACATTTCCACCTTCCAAATTCATGAACTACATCAATAACCCACACGTTCACCACATTATTTCCATAAATTCAAGAAACTACATTTAATTCGCATTGACTTTCAAAACAACCCACACATGATTGTAACTTCAATTTGAACCATTAAACTTCCATTTGCATCATAGAATCCACAACACAACAATCCAAACATGCTAAATAAGATTAGTTCATCATGCCTACACCAAAGCAACATATACACGGCTACAACTTCCACACCATGATTTCATGAATTTCATTCATTTCCACACTCCACAACATACACTAACCATGCATAACATATGAAAATAAAGATTGAATCTCACCTCTTCCACCTAGTTCCTCCCTCGGCTAGAGTTGAGAATTGCAAGAACGAACGCTTTGCTTGCTTCAACAACCACTCCATGTTATAGAGGACCTTCCAATTAGTAGGAAAACTAGAAGAAAATATTTTTTGATCACTATTCATGATCTTCCATTTTTTCTTGCCTTGGCCGAATGGTCCCTTGTGTTTTCTCCAAGCTTCTTGAGTTTTCTTAAGGGTGAAAATGATGAGTAATTACTTGACTTGGTCATCCTTTGCCTATATATAGATATACCTCTTGCAATATAAGATGAACACATGTCTTCTTTATTGGCTTGAATTAATTGGCCAACCATGGGTGGAGCCCACTCCATATGCACGGCCACTTCATGAAATAATTTTTCCAACTTTTAGCCCCTAGTTTTCCTTATTCCAAATTTACCCTTAATACTCCATACCGATAAAAAGATGAACATACAACTTATGCACTCTAACAAAGTCGGGAAAAAAATAGCCTTGTCCATAACTTGTCGCAACCAACTTAAAATATTCCAGCGTACAAAATACGGGACATAACATCCTTCCCCCCTTTAGAACATTCGTCCTCGAATGTTCAACTAGTGGCATAGGGTCTTATAAGGATCTCGGGGGGGGGGGGGGTTCCTTTACTACTATAGCATGCAATCTCATCTACTCACTTTGTTTCTTTTCCAATTGTCATTATGTTAGTACTTCCCAAGCTTATCCTATAGCGAAAACAGCATCAGCTCGTCTTGTAACATTCGTGCCTTTTATTTTTCTTCTCATTTGAACTTCGTTACCCTGTCCAGTTATTGCTTTCCATATACCACCACGGTGGTTGCCGGAATACACATATCCGCTGATGTAGCCATGTACGGAATATCATAGACATACGTACACATATATTTACTACCATCTTACTTACAAAATATTTCCAAACACTATTCCAACTCACCCCAATTCTAAAGCTGTGGCGCAACTTCTTTCTCTTTTGCCGGTCTAGTCCGCCTCGGCCTACGTAACCTCTTAGTGCTTCCGCCCACTCTGTATATCCTAATTTCCCTTAGACTACTCTAACTTCCCATTTGGATCTCCTATGGCTGACTTTATAGGACTTTTGGTCCAGTTCCCAGGGGGTCACCCATCCTGAAATTTCTCTCACTCCAGCATGCTTAACCTTGGATCTCTGATGAAATACGATGCTGTAATGCTATTATGATCGCGTCCACCTCACTGCATGACCTTCATCACATAATCTGGAGTAAGTCGAAGTCTTAACAGATTTTGAAACCTTCTCATTTTACCTCGTTCTTTTTTTTTTCTATAACCGAGCCTTTCACAGTCCCGTCACTTATAGTACTCGTATCCTTAGCTACACATGTCATGAGCAATTACTACACTGTTATCTCGCTTTCTTCTTATTTCCTTCTTCCAATTACCCTTATGCCAAACTTTCCCTACAGAACTTGATAAGCCTTCCTTATTCGTTTCACACTTGCCTTTATATTCTAGCTACATAGATCACATCCTAGCTTTGGCCACCTTCTCACTAGGCTTTACTTATTTTCATAACAATCCTTATTATGTCCTGTTCGTATTCGATCCCATAGCGTAACACTTCTTAACTTCTTACCCTTTCCGATCCATCTTATCCTTAATATCTCACAAGCTGTCTTATCAACAGATTCATATCCATCACAATTCTTTTCCCTCCCTACTCTTGTCTTAATCATACTATTACTTTTTTCTCGATGTCAGCCGTACTCGTAGCTTAGTCAAATCTTATCATTACTATTAGTACGACCTTTCATGTCACGACCCAACCCCGTAGGCCGTGACTAGTGTCACGACCCGAGCTACGGGCCGCGACGGGTATTCGGGGCTAACCACCGAACACCACTCACTTGCCTGCTTATCTGCTATTTTTCATACTATATGTTCATAATCATATAAAACTTGATCATTTTCTGAGATACGTTAACGTTTATAAACATAAGCCCTTCGGCTATCAAAATAATATATACAAATACACATACATATACATGGAGACTATAGGACCATGCTACCCACACATACGTGACTACGAGCCTCTAATGGAATACTAAGCATATAGACGGGACAGGACCCCGTCGTGCCCAAAATGTGGATATACAATATGTACCAAAAGGATAATCAATGGCACCTCCGGATAATGGAGTGCTCACAACAGCTACGAGCTCCTAAGGATCAAAGACCGTCACCCTGCCTACCTGTGGGCATGAACACAGCGTCCAAGGAAAGGACGTCGTTACGAAGATTGTGACCGAGTATGTAAGGTGAAAGAAATGACATAATCGAAAATCATAAGTCATGAGACGAGAATACCACTCCGTACACTTTCTTACATATGAACCAAGCCATGTACATACATCATACATAAATACGTCACATACATTATCATAGCATGCAAGCATCGTCACATCGATCATACATCATCATACCGTTACCCGCGTCCGGTAACCACCCCATGCAACCCACTAGTGGTGACATGTCCGCCTTTTCTGCGGTGGAATCATAGCAAATTCGCCGTCGTAATGGTGACATGTCCGGCCGATTAGGCGCGGTGGAATCACGTTATCACACATAACATGCAATTCATAGGCATATCGTGGCTTATCACAATTTTTCCATAGTTTGACATTCTTAGTTACATACACATGTACATACATTAAGCTCGAGAGCGGCTAGGTTTATGTCGGGGTGACGTAAGGCCGTAAACCCCCGGTTATGTTATGGAATAGCTTAAGAGTCATATCTCACCTTGGAGGAGTTTTATGATTTAAGGCGAGTACATATAAGGAGAAATGACAATTGATCGTGACCCTCATCATTGTTCTCATCAGAACATTATATCGTGGTCTCTGAGTCCTTATTGCATTTATACGTATTTCTTATCCAAGCCTCGTTATCATGGATGTAGACATTTCATCTCTAGGAATATAAAAGATCCGTGGAAGAGGGAAATTATATTTAAGATTCATGCCTTGGAAGGAAGGGTAATGCCTCACATACCTTTTGTCGTTAACTACTTTATGGCTTGCTCGTCCTCCTTCGATGTCCTCGTCTTTACCTTCAAGAGAGTTCGTATCGTCGTTAGCTAGGCAATATGAAACCATGCTCTTAAGGCTAAAGAAAATCAAGCAGCATTTCCTTTGTTTGTACTACGTTCCACCATATTCCATATCAACTTCCAACACCCATAACAACCATCACAATATCGCTAACAACAATCGTCATTCATTCCCATGATTCACATTTCATAAATTCACCTAAATTCTCCATATTCATGACTACGGTTCGTTGTCACATTTGTTCACTTATAATACTCATTCCATGCTCTAAATGTCATTCATAACACATTCACAATCTCAACATAACTATTTTCATGATTCTCCTCAACTACTATTCAACAATGGCATAATTTACCCATTTATGACCCATTTTTCATACTCTTTCATAATCTAAGTGTTTCATCTTAATAATACTTCAATCAACATCTAAAGTTCATGAAACTTACCTTGAATGGTAAGAGGAATAAACCTTGAATGATGATACACCTCTAGCACAAAACCCTATTTCTTCTCTCTTGGAATTCCTTGACTTTGGTAGCTTTAACGGAGTTCCTAAAGCTTGATTCTCACCAAATCTTGATGTTGATCCTTGGTTTCTCTTATTTTCTCATGGATGAAGGGTATGGAATGTTCTAGAGAGGTTTTAAGGTGTGGAGGAGTGGGAGATGGAGTAAAAATGAAATGAAAGGATCCCTTATATAAAAACACATTTCAGCCCCGATAGGAATATATGCGGACCAACATACGGTCCGTATAAAATATACTGACCGTATGTTGGACCGTATATTTGGTCCAGTGCATTATGACATTCTGGGTCAAATCTACGGCTGGACATACGGCCAGTAGATTATATACGTGTCACGCCCCAATTCCATGGGACGTGATGGGCACCCGACCCCATATCCGGAGCCGAGCGAACCCACGGATTCCTATTGTACAGATAAATTTTTTTTTTTCAAATCACTAAACTGAATAATCATGAAATACATAATAAAGCTTTCAAATTTGGCAAAATTTGAAATTGTACAAAATTTACTACATAACATAACTTGACATGCTCGGTCGATGGAGCCGCCGACAGACCGACACACCATACCCACAATGTCGTCTCGCAAAGTCTCTAACACGGATCCGTAAATCACAAATGACAAACTCGACTCGGCAAAGACCGGAAAATGGAGCTTGCCATCTCTCCGGAACACCTTCTATGATCACATCCGCTCATCCGGGAGTATTCGCGCGGCATGAAACGCAGCCCCCGGGAATACGTGGGTCACATTTAAAAACGCACCGAGTACGTAA
>NW_026721730.1:0-7763 GCF_029784015.1 Lycium ferocissimum | reverse complement strand
ACCTTTCTCCGAATTCAAATAGACCCCTCTTCGGGGGAGGTATTTTCGTAATGCATGCATGGATCTTCGTATTGTCGCTTTCACTTCCACCACTAGCGACGAAACCGGCCGAATTCCTGACGGTAGTTCCTCGCTACTCCGAGTCCACTACCGACCTCTAGACCAGCTAACCGCTGGAGCCCGTTGTTACTTTCTTTCTCTCGCTGTACATCACACAAACTTCTCGGCAGATCCGCGCTAAGAGCGGCCACCACAACATTTGCCTTTCCTGTGGTGATATGTAATGTCAACATCATAATCTTTTTAGCAATTCCAACCATCGTCGTTGCCGCAAATTCAAATCTTTTCTGCAAGATATACTGAAGGCTTTTATGATCTACAAAATAATCAATACATAAATAATGTCTCCACATCTTTAATGCATGAATCATCGCAACCCAATTCATCATTGGATAATTCTTCTCATGGTTTCGTAATTGCCTTGAAGCATACACAATCACATTACCATGTTACATCAATACACATCCTAGCCCAATGCCTGAAGCATCGTAATAAACAATATAACCTTCCAATCCCTTCCGGAAGTGTCGGGACCGGTGCGTGTCAATCTATCTTTAGCTCTTAGAAACTACGTTCATAAGTATCCTCATTCATCAAACTTATCGATTTCTCTGGCCACTTTCCTTTGATGGTAGCAGAATAGAAGAAAAACTTCTACAAACCTCCTATAATAACCCGTTTTTCGTAAAGTTATTTAATCTCTATAGAGGTTGTGGGCCTTGGCCAAGTCTTCATGGCCTCAATCTTTGGATATTTACCCGAATACCACCTACCAAACAATGTGCCCTAAAAATGTCACCGAGTTCACCAAAACTCACACTTAGAAAATTTCGCAAAACAACTCTAAGTTTGAAGAACTCTAAGGACAGTACGCAAACGATCCGTATGTTCTATTTAGAATACACCAAGATATCGTCAATGAATACAATCAAACAAATCTAGAAGTATCGAACACATCATTCATCAAATCCATAAACACCGCTCGGTGCATTAGTTAGCCCAAATGACATTACCCGAAAACTCAAAATAGCCATATTTGTTCTCAAGGTTGTCTTAGGGATATCTTTCGCCTAACTCTCACCGATGATACCCGGATCTTAGATCTATCTTTGAAAACCATCCGCAATTGTAATTGATCAAATAAGTCATCAATCCCCCAAGAGATATTTATCTTAATCGTCACCTTATTCAATTGCCGATAATCAATGCACATTCTCAAGGAAAGCCATCTTTTATTTCGGACAAACAATAATGCAAAGTGCTTCCCCACCTGACGAATCAGCCTAATAAAGCCTTTCTTAAGCAAGTCTTTCAATTGCTCCTTCAACTCTTTTCAATCATGAGTCATTCTATAAGGAGGAATAGACATGGACTAGTGTCCGGCAACACATCAATGGCAAATCAATCTCCCGCCGGGAGGGAGGCTCGGAAGTTCTTCCGGAACACACCCGAAAATTCGTTCACTATGGGAACCTGACTGGAGAGTCCGCTGCCCTGGCCTTCTACATCTTCGAACCCGCACTATGATGATAAATGCACGCACTTTGTGATCATTTTCCTCTGCCTTGAGATAGGAAATAAACCTCACCTTTGGGCGACGCAACAAGATTTTCTCTCCATTCTAAAACTAGTTCTCTGAAATTGGAAACGAACCATTTTCATTCAACAATCGACATTGGCATAGCAAGAAGCCAACCAATCCATGCCCATAATAACATCAAAATCCACCATTTTTAATTCATGCAAGTCAATCATAGTACGATGATCACAAATCACAATTTCACAATTTCTATATACTTTCGCTAGCTATCACCGATTCACCAACGGGTAGACACCCAAAAGTTTGATCGACTCCGCTCTACTCTAAACCGACCCGCAATATACGGGAGTAACATATGACAATGTGGGAGCTCGGATCTATCAAAGTATATACATCATGAAAAGTACCGATAATATACCGTGACAACATCGGAGAAGACCAAGATCTCCGCGTCCATCCAAAGCATAAATACGGTGTCGAGGACCGCTGTGTAACGTGGACCCTCTCCGCCTCATGGCCGATCAAGATAAAACCGGCCCCATAGGGCGATATATTGTCACGACCCAACCCCGCAGTCCGTGACCAGTGCCCGAGCCGGCACCCAAACACATTCATTAATCCGAATCACATACATATGGCTTATACGCACACAAACACGACGATGTCCCACATTATCTCAAACTCGGTTTCAAACACAAACATATGCATATCGCTTAAGCCGCGAGGCTATCAAATGGCGCAACGGCCCAAAATATATACGATGGAAGCCGACAAGGTCGCATTGCAATGGGATTCTCGTATCATGTAACATACGAACACACCGTAAGCGTAATAGGCACACAACCCACATATACGTTCACGTACCCTAAATGAACAATGTAATCATACACCAGATGTAGCCCCGCCGTACTCCCCCGAACAAACAAATACACGTGCAACGAATTAATATATATATCAAAATGTAGGTTCCGGGTCAGTGGGAGCACTCCAAACAACAGAAAAGTGGTGTCCTAGATCAAGGATCACGAATACATGCGTCTATACTTGTGGGCATGAAACGTGCCCCCGGAAAGCGGGGGTACGCAATATGTACCGAGTACGCAAAGCGTAAATACGATTAAAAATCGTAATCATAATCGAAACAAGTACGTACTCATAAGCACAATATATTCAAAATGCCAAAACGTTACTTTTAAAATGCAAATCATGCGTAGGGCTCGAAGAATATGGTCGCCCACCGTCATTGCGCCATAACACAAAACACCGAAAAGTTTCAAATCTCCGTAACCCGACATATCTCTCCATAACACATCATAACGCCATAACGACAACGCATAACACCAGCATATAGGGTTCCCGGCCCTAGCAGGAACTCGGCGAACCATAACAAAGATACCTTAACTTAATATAACATAGTGCGCACGATAACATAACCTAGGCCGGACTCGCAAAAGATACAACGAGAATGCACGAACGAGTCGTATAACCATATGCATAAAAATCATTATTACGTACTCAACAAATAAGTAGACTAACCATACATCGGGGTTAGGGTGATAGTCATACTACATTCTTTCAAAAGTCATCGAACTATACAAAGGGAAGTTGTGGGGCCCACGGGCGAGTATCAACTCAACTCGAGCTCGCCTATGAAGATTAGAATCATGATACGCTACCGAACCCCTTACGAGCTTATTCCAAGCCGATCCGGTTGCGTTTTCCACGGAAGTTACTGCGTTCGTAGTTGCAGTAATCCGTCAAAACTAATTCTTTATGCAACACTTAGTTTTCAATCAAACAAAGGGTACAAGGACCATAATTTGCCTATATTAAGGCTACGAACATCAAAGAGTGAATAAGGATTCTATAAGTGCCCGGATCTACGAATAGAGCCACCGAGGCTCCTGATCTTAGCCTACTTACAACTAAGACATGCCAAAAGAAAGGAAAGGTAGGCTTTACATACCTCGTCCGCTCTCAAATCTAATCCAAACTCAAACCTCGGAGCCCCAAGATCTACAAATACGTCATAATATGCCAAACATTAGCTATAGATACTTAGGCATTTAATTCCAAACTAGCACTTAATTCTACGTAAATTTGGTAAAGATTTCCCCCGTAAATGACCAACCCCCGAGAATTTAACTCGGCCAAATCAACAACAACAACACCAACAAACCAAACTAGCAACATCCATAATCAATTCAAAACACATTCTAACATTAAATACTCTTTCTACATAATCCAACAACATTCATCATATTCAATTCAACTACTTACATTCAAGCCAACATCAACGCTCATACATTCAAATACTAGTCCGAACCCATACCAACAACATTCAAGAACATTTTAAACAATTCATACAATGTTTCAAACATCCCAAACAACACCCCATTTCACCCGAAATCTACCCCAAACAAGAGAACACAACTATAACCCATTCCTCACTTCCAAATCATGATTTGCACAAACAATCCACACTCTAACAATGTCATTCTCATAAATATAAAAATTACGTTAAATGCATTAACCTCCAAATCAGCCCATAACAATTACAACATCAACTTGAGTCATTAGAATCTCATTATCAACATAGAATTCACAACGACAACAACCCAAAACACTAAAGAGAATTAACTCATTCTTTGCTACACCTCACAAGCCATATTCGGCCAACACATCACACACATACATATTGATGATTCTCATCCATTTCTTCACTCTACACAATCAAAACATGCTAGCTAGAATTTAATTCATTACTTCTACACAACACAACACACACACACGGCCATACACCATGCACACGGCCTCAACTCCAACATGCCATATTTCATAAATTTCATCCATTTTTGCATACTACAACACACATAAACCTTCCATAACACATAAAAACATGATTAAACCTTACCTTTCTTCTTCAACTTCATAACTAGCTAGGTTGCAAATGATGAAAACAAATGGTCTATTGGCCCAAACAACAACTCCACGTTAATGAGGGACCTCCAATTGCGGTTTGCTAGGAAGATATAATTTTGTGATGGCTAAACTTGGTCTTCAATTTTTGGGATTCATGGCCGAATGGCCTTATGTTTCTCCAAGGTCTTGATTTTTTTCTAAGTGTAGAAGATGATGAGTTGTGAAGACTTAGTCATATTTTGCACCCTTATAAGAGTTATACAAGTGTCCATGGCCCACACATGGGTTGGACCAATTAAATTTGGCCACAAATGTGTGGACCATTTCTAAAGCCACACGGCCAAAGGGCCTAATTTTCATGATTTCCAACTTTCAATTATATCACTTTTGGTCCCAAATTTCCTAAATGTTCCATGCCAACAAGTTCATGAATAACTTATGTCTCAAAACAAAATCGAAGGTCAAAAGTCTCGACTTCGTATCCCGGAATGGTCTTATCCCTAACTTATCATAGTTAATCCATTGTCCCAATGCACAAAATACGATATAACATCCTCCCCCCTTTAGAACACTCTTCCTCGAATGTTAAGCTAATCTTACGGGTTTTACAAAATGTGTGAGTTTCCTTCATAGCTATCACACACAATTCATTCATTAATCAACATAGTCAAGTAAGGAATTTAAATTACATGTAGTACCGTAAATAAGTGAGATACTTCTTCTTCATCTCCTCCTCACTCTTCCCGTGTCATTTTTCTGCATCGTTCCGCCATAACATTTTAACGAAGCCACATCTTTATTCCGCAACTTTCTTTTTGCGCCGATCCAATATGGCTATAGGTTGCTCTTCGTAGATAGCCCCTACGGACTGGATATCATCTATAGAAAATACTCTGGAAGGATCACCAATACATTTGCGGAGCATAGAAACATGGAATACCGGATGCACTGCTCCCAAATCAGCTGGCAGATCTAACTCATAGGCAACCTTGCCTATTTTGCGGATGATCTGATAAGGCCCAATATATCTTGGACTGAGCTTTCCCTTTTTGCCGAATCTCATAACACCTTTCATAGGTGACACTTTCAGGAATACCCAATCTCCAACCTGAAACTCTAAATGTCGACGGCGGTTATCTGCATATGATTGACCGACTCGCTGATAATAACCTCTCCCGAACGAGTTTCACTTTATCAACTGCTCGCCGGATCATATCTCGCGCCAATTAATTTAATCTCGCCAACATCGAACCAATGGGACCCGCACTTCCCGCCATACACAAAAATTAAGTACCATCCGGATACTCTGAGTGGTAGCTATTATTATAAGCAAATTCAACAAGCGGTAAATGGTCATCCCAAATACCTCTCGAAATCAATAACACAGTGCCCGCAACATATCTTCCAAATACACCGAATAATTTTGCTCGGCCTGTCCGTCAGACTGAGGATGGAATGCTGTACTAAGACTCACCTGTGTCCCCAATCCTTCCTGAAATGATCTCCATAAATTAGTCAGAACCGGGCACCCCTCTATCGAGATAATAGATATGGGAACTCCGGTGAAGTCTCACAATCTCCCTTAATATATAGGTCACATAATCCTCCGCCGAGTACGTAGTCCGGATCGGAAGGAAATAGGTCGATTTTTTCGGCACTTATCAACAATAACCCATATGGAGTCACACTTCCGTGGAGTGCGAGGTAAGCCCGTAATGAAGTCCATATTAATTATTTCCCACTTCCACGTCTAATCTCCATCTCCCTGTACAATCCACCGGCTTCCGATGCTCGATCTTAACTCGCTAACAATTTGGGGTAATCGAGCAACGAACTCGTGTTATAACTCGTATCTTACACCTTTGGACATCTTGGGATTTTGTGAGACAAGTTAAGGACAATGTAATGAATTGATATTGTTCGTTCATAAGTTGGTCATGAAAAATTTAGATGTGGAAATATTAGAAAAGACTAAGGGCAAAATTGGAATGTTGAAAATTGGTTTCATGAATTACAAAGTTAGCCACAAGAGATTGGGCTTGGAAAAAAGTGTATATGAAAATGGCCAAGAAGTGGTTGGGCCAAGCCCATGAAGGGGCCAAAGTTTGCAAAATTAAATAAACAAGGGACCATTTGTCATTCTAAGTTTTTCAAGAAAAAGAAAGAAAGAAAGAACGAGAACAACAACCATGGCCATTCGGCCATGGTCTTCAATTTTTGTCTCTTAAAATTTTGTCCCCAAAAATTATTTTCTTGTTGTATTCCTACTAATTCAAGGGTCCTCTCCAACGTGGTATAATTATTTCGGAAGATAAGTCGTTCGTTTTGTCATCGGTTGGACAATTTGGTGGAGTGAAGAGAGTTAGAAGAAAAAGGTATGATTCAATCCCTTTTATATGTTATAAAGGCTTTGTTGATGTTGTAGTACATAGAAAAGGTGAAACTCATGAGAATATAGGAGTTTGCATGGTGGTTGCATGAATATGCATGTGGCCGTGTGTATGTATATGTTGTATAGGCAAGATGAATAAATTTTATGTTGTATTCTAGTTGTGGTTATTGTGGAATTTGCATTGGAAATGAAAGTTGAATAAAAATTGGATGAAGTTGGAATTTGGCCTAAGGCCGTGTGGTATGTGATAGGGGAATCATGATGGATTTATTTTGTTTCGTATGTTAGTTGTGTTGTTGTGACTTTATTAATGTAAATGAAGGATATATGGGTTAAGTTGGCATGAAAGTGGAATGTAGGGAATTATGTCCTATTAATGTGATTTTATGGTATTAAGATAACGGTTGTTAAAGTGATTATGGTTGTTAGTGATGAAGTAGTAAGTAGAAAATGTGTTGGGATGGTTTTCTAGCATATATGGGAATTTTGATGGAATATGAAAATGTTGAACATTGGATATAAGGCAGAAATACCCTTGGTTTATGTTTGAATGATTTTGAATTAGTATGTGAACATGAAACTATGGATATTGATTTATAAGTGTAACGTTGGATTTGGAATTGTTGCATTAATTGGAAAATAAGACCATTTGCGCTAACGCGTTTCTAGTCGATTGTTGGTGTTGTTTATATTGTTGTTGGTATGGTTGTTGTTGTTTTTGCCGAGTTTGAATCTCGGGGATGTTGTTGTATGTATAGGGAGATGCTGCCCAAATTTTTATAGACAATTAGTGAGTCAAAGATTTGAATGCTAAAAGCCTTACAATTGTCAATTGGTAAACGTGACCAT
>NW_026721729.1:0-8254 GCF_029784015.1 Lycium ferocissimum | reverse complement strand
ACCCCTGGGGTAAATCGGGGGGCGGGCATAAATCATGGATGATAGTTTATAAAGTCATTTGAAAGCGTTTGGGACAAACCCGGTTCATTTGGGAAGGTTTCGTACATATAAGTCATTTTGATGACAACTTGTGAAGAAACGAGTTCAATCATCAACGTTTTGACGCTATTTTCAATCTTGAATTATGGAACGCGAGAAGTGCAATCGAGGCTCACTTTAAGCCCCGTACACCCGAACATGCTTAGCGAAGAATAGGGACGGCTTTACATACCTCAATTTCGCCTTATGCTCGCTTATTTCACTTCCACTCGTGAAAATCTGCAAATGGTCACTCTTACCAAGTTTATTCATGAAAGCTAACATTTCAACTTTGGTCTATACTTGGCCACGAAATTACCAAGAAGACTTCCCACACATATGACACCGTGATTCAACTCGGCTCAAAACAACTTGACAACAACCCAACAACAACATCAATAATCACAATGAAACACAACATATCATAAATAGTCTTCTTTCTTCATAAAGCAACAATTTCCAACTAACTTTACATTTTCCAACCAATATCAATATTTTCATTACTCATTTCCTCATTCAAGACCATTCAAAACACAATTCAAGAACATTTCACATTATTCACAAATTCAAGTATTTCCATCAATTCCTTATTCCATCCAAACTTTCTACAAACACAACAAAGCTTCCAAATCACATTGTCTTCCCTACTAATTATTAACAACAACCATAATTCTCATTTAACCTTACGTCCATCCTTATATAAAATCATACAAAATTCACATAATTACCTAAAGCAACTTCAATGCCAATTCAAGTCCTTAAGCCTTATTTGCATCACCAAGATCCTAACAACACAACTAGCAACTAAATAAATTGAATTTACTTCACTTCTAACACAACATGGCACACGGCCAACTTCCATATTCCTACCACTTCAACTTAGTTCATTCAACTTCCATTTCCAACATGAATTACATCATAACCACAACTAAAATACAACATAAAATCCAACACATCTTCCATACACAACCAGCACATACGGCCACAACACAACACACACCACACGGCTTACACACACAAAATCACAATTCCATGATTTCCATGCATTTCACTTATTCTAACATTCACAAATCTTCCATGACATAAAAGAACATAGAATCCTTACCTTTCCAACTTCTTTCCACTTGCCAAAGGAAGCTCTTTCTTGCCTTGAAAATTATACCAACTTGTAGAGCATCTCAGCTTGTTACTAATTCAGAAGAACCAAATTTTTGCATCAAGAACCAAGCTCCAAAATTTTTCTCTTCTTTTCTTTTTCTTCTCTTACGGTCGAAGGGCCTTCTTTTTTCTTTTTCTTGATTTTTTCTTTGCTTTTCTTGAATGTTCTAAGGATGTAGATGAATATATAATATCACATGGGAATTAATTAATTCCATGGACTTGGACCATGGTGTGGCCGGTTGGGCCTCCCGCATGTTGGGCCTCATTTTTCCTTTTTTTTTTGAGCCGCTCTTCACAAATCATAATTTATAGTTTAAACAAATTTTCAAAATTCCAATTTTGCCCCTTAGGCCTTCTCCATCGATTCCGCATTCAAGCTTCCATATCCGCCACACACCCGTTTAAGAAAATTCAAACATGGCCTTCTTTCTCATAAATCTCAATTATTTCGAGTTTTCCGATCATGGGGGAAAGTTTGATATAACAATAATTCAATATCCATATTTTCATACTCATTTACTCTCCAACATCATCCCAACATCATTTAGAGACATTTCATATAATTTTACATATTATTCGCAAAATATATAAATTTCCACCGAAGCCATAACTCGTCCAAAACTTCCATTTTTCAATAAACATATTCATAACACATTTTTCCTTCCTCAAATTCATCAACAACCATCATAACTAGCACTTAAACAATGTAATTTCATAATTCCATCATACTATGTTGAAACGCACACTTTCCTATAGCAACAGTATGCAATTCTAATTCAAACTTAAAGCGTTAAGTCTCCAATTACATCGTAACGATCGCAACGACACAACTAACATATTAAACAAAATAAATTTAACATGATTCATCACCCTATACACCCCGGCCAACATGCATATTTCCAACTTCCTTCCATTTTCCACTTTCATTTCCAATACAAATTCCACAACAATCACAACTATAATACGAAACATAAATTCAATATGATCTTACTACATATATTCGGCCATATACTTCCATACACTAACTTTGCTACCTTCCAAATTTCCATATTTCTATGCTTTCAACTCATTTTCATATGCCACAACACAAACAAGGCTTCATAGCACTGAGATAAGGGATGAATTCTTACCTTATTCTCTAGTCTTCTTCACTTGAACTTGTGATCACTTTGATGAATCAAGGCCTCTTTCCCCAAACCAACTACACCAAGTTGATGAGGCTACTCAAGTTGGTAGGAAAATCACAAAATATAAATTTTAGAACAAGATTTTGGTGGCTAATTTTTCTATGGCAAACCCGAAATGGGGTTCTTGGTCTTGCTCTTGTTCCTTTTGTTTTTCTCTTCTTCTTAGTTCATGAAACTTCTAAGGGGTGATGACATATATATATATAATACTCTCTTTATTAACTTGTCACATGACCAAGCACATGACTAATTCATGTGGGCCATGGGCCAAAGCTTGGCCATGCCCTTTAATTTGGGCCTCAATTCCATGATTTTTTTTAGCCCAATTGGTTGCGGATCTTATTTTGTAATTTCGAAGCACATTTCCCAAATTCCAAAATTGCCCTTAGACTTTTCCGAGCCTCCACACTAATATTCTTTCATAACAACTCATGTGCTGCAAGGAAATTATGACTTTATTTCATACAAGTCAAGATTATTCCTAGTTTTTTCCAAATGTGCGAAGACACGGGATATAACAGAATACAACATAAATTCAACTCACCATAGATATACAACATATATACACACGGCCACATGCCATCTTACATACCTACTTTGCAAACTTTCATATTTCCATACTTTCTTCTTATTTCTACATACTAGAACATAGGCAAAACCTTCATAACATAATAAAAAGGGAATTAATTCTTACCTTTTTCCACAATCTTCTTTACTTAACCAAGTTGCCAACTTGAAGAAACAAGTGCTCTTCCTTCCAAAACAATTGCACCAAGTTGTAGAGGACCTTTAATTTAGTAGGATTATCACAAGATAATTATTTTTGGATCAAGATTTGGAGGGGTGATTTTTTTCTAGTCTTGACGGAATGGCCTCTTTATTGCTCCTCTTGTTCTTGATTTTCTCCTTCACTTATTTCTCTTGAAGGTTCTAATGAATAAATGATCCTTTAATAATTAATTTGGCACATGGAAAATATTTATTATTTTGGTGGACTTGGGCCTATTAATGGCTGGCCACCTCCTCTCTTTGGGCTTCAATTTTCATTTTATTCTTTTGAGCCCAATGGATTAAAATCTTGTTTTGTAATTCCCGAAACTAATTTCCAAAATTCCAATCTTGTCACTTAACCTTACTCAATATCTTCGCACTCCATACTTCCATAACCGGCATACACACATTAAGTAAAATCCAAACATGACCTTATTCCTTACAAGTCAAGGTTATTCCCAAATTTTTCAAATACGCAAAAATGCCGGATATAACAATATTGACTCCTTCCTTCTCATAACACAACAATTTCACCTTAGGTTTCGGTATTTAAAGTAATCGCGACAAGCCCACATAATAAGAAATCATACTAATCATGCTTTCTCCCATCAATTCTACTATATATACAATTGACTAACCAAAGTATAACTCAAGTAAACCATAACCTACCCTTTGTGTGCAGAATCGAAACAAAGCAAGCTACGGCTAAAGAAAGCTTTCCCCTTTTCGTAATGCTTCGGAATGTCAAAGTCTAGCAATATAACGCTTGACTTTGTAATAGACCATGTATTCAAATTAAGAACAAAAATTGGGGAAGAAAACCCTACTACTCCTACCTTTTTCAAATGAGTGAAATCATCATTTAATGGTGAATTTATCATAACCTCAATCCCAACAATCATAATCCTCTAATTTATAGGATTCTAACCAATTTAACCTTTTCAAAACAGATTTTAGTCCAAAGTTCCCATTTTGGATGGAACCCTAATCTCAATACATAATTCTCAACTTCATTGATCAATTTCCCATCCTAGAAGGTGATAACCTACACTCTTAGATGATAGTATAGTAATAAAATCAACAATCCACCATTTATTCAAGGGTTTATTAACGCTAGGGTTCTAGGATTTTCATCCACCATTAATGGACCTTAAGACTAGCATATGAACTTAAGAAGAAAAGGGAATGAACCACGTAAATATTAGGACTTACCCTCATTGAATAGTCCACCCAAGCCTTAGAAAAATAGCCCTTTTTCTCTGTTGGAACTGTTTTTGGAGTTATGTGGGCAATACCCCGAAATTTAGAGATAAAAGTGGGTTTGTGCCCCCCTCTATGGGGCCGAGAGCTCGCTACTGAAACCCCATTAAATGGCCCAATCGCCATAGCGGTCCGACCGCGCCATAGCAGCCCCGCTATAGTGGTCCACTATCCGCTATGGCGAAAATCCCCTAAACTCAACTCACTGTGGTTGCAGCCAAGTTTCCATTACGGCGGACTTGCTGGAGCGGTCCATCCGCTGCAGCAGTCGCATTAGAAGCAGTAAGCTCTGGTTTTCACTTAGTTTCCACCCAAAATCCCAACGTCAATATGAGGCCCTATATACACAAACCAACTATGGATATATATGTAAAAACACGCTATGGAATCACCCGTGGCCTCGGAATCCCCAACGGAGGTCTAATTTACTAAAGTCAACCTCCCAACGGAAATAAAACAAGTTTTCACTCAAGTGCACTTTTACAATCAAATTCTTTTTCCTCGGAGTTATGAATTTTGAAGTTCTCACTGGACTCGCTCCTAGTTTTTGGGGTACGGGCATGGGAAAAAAGGGTTTAAAAAAGTACATAACGACCTAGCAGGTCATTGATGTGCCCGGAATTTATGGCACATCCAAGGCCTTTTTAAGAGAAGTTTTACTTGTTTTTAAGCAAGCTAGTGTCTATTTAATGTGTTTTTAGTGCTGTTCAGGTACAGCATTTGGAATAAAAAAAGTGAAAGTGCGGTTGGTCAAACTCGATACGAACCGTATTCTCAAAACGGCCGTATTCCATGGGCGTATTTAAGTCTAAGCAGAACCAGAAAGGCTTGCCAAGGAAATGGTGAAATACGAACAACTTTTATGGACTGTATTCCACTTTACGGTCCGTATTTCAAAGCGTATTTAATCATGTAGACATTTTGCCGAAAGTTGAAGTTTGGAAGTTGAAAGACGACTATGCAGAAGACGGACCGTAAATCAAAATACGGTCTATATTTCAGGAGGTTGCAGGTAAACAACTCTTGAGGGAAACCCTGGGTGTAAACTAGTTTACGGTCCGTATTTCGATTTACGGATCGTATTTTGTACCGACGGGGACCAAAGTACAAATCTGTAACTTTTACATTTTCAGAACCAATAAATAGTCATTGTAGGGTTTTAATTGTGATCGGTTATTATAGTTTTGTCTCTTGACTTAGAACATCAAATAATCTCTTGGTTTTGAAGATTCATTACATCAATTCAAGTATTATTAATTCCTCTTTCCTTCCAAAGTAAGCCATTATGAATCTTTCAATTTCTTATTTCTTGTTCTTTGTCATGAGTAGCTAAATACCGCTACTAGGGTTGTGAACCCAATGATAGGTGTTTTGTGATTGAGTTTTGTGATTGATATATACATAATGGATTATTAGAATTTATTTATTCCTCATTCTTCATTCATCATTAATGGTTGCAAATATTGATTAAAGCCATAAACCTTGATTTATTTGGAAAAATAATTAGGGTTGTTAAGAATAAATAACAAGGACTCAAAGCTTTAAACTTTGTTTAATAAATTCACTTAGGAATAAGAAGAATTTACTTGGCATAATTAATCGTTCTTCATAGTTGATTTCTTATATCTGGGAAAATCATAGAAAGAGATAATCTCTAGTTATTGGGAAATAATAGATATTGATATAGAGATTAAGTGCATTCATATAATGATCCATTAGAAGTCTATCAAGATTAATACCCATGATCATACACCTTATCTAAAGGGGACACAACCTTAGTTTCTTTTATCATAAATTGTAATTAGTCATAAAAAAAATTAACTTTTAAAAAAATCATCGGATTAAGACATTGACCTAAAAGCATTCAGGTTTAGAAACCCCTTTCACACTATTTTCCCCTTGGGTTCGCCCCAACCTAGTTACTATATTTGAATCCGCTTTACACAAATTTAAAAGGGTTTATTGAGCTTTCAAATTTTGGTTCCTTTTGGGGAATAGGGTTTTTAAATTACTAAAAAATTTTTGTTTGATTGAAGTCTTTTGCTTATTCCATCACAACTTTTTTTTTCCCTTTGTAAACTAGGTGAACACGAATCAATCAAAAAAGGGGAGAAGGGGAAGTTAAAACAAGCAAATGAATCGGGGGGAAAAAAATGTCTTGGATCTTATTCGAAGGGGGACTATGATCGTATTGTTTCACCCTTGGATGGGGACCCCGCAAACATAAAAATTGTTTCCTCTCTATACCGTTTTTGGGTTAGGCTACTTTAAAAACCTACGAGAAGACCTCAACGTCATTTGGAATTTTAGGATTTGTGTTAATCACATCCAAAACAACTTCCACAAGTTTATTCGGGGGGTTATTCAAATTTTTAGCTAGAGAAAGAGATGGTTAGATCCCCCCAAAATTTATTACAAAGGGGGAGGGGTGTCTTTCGAAATGGACCCCCTGCAAAAAGGGGAGAGGTGACAAGATCTATTAATTTAAGCAAAACCGGGGAAACGTATATGGCTTAGGGAAGATTCAAAAGTATTTAAAAAGATTTGAATCAGATTTTCCGAGAACATTTAATGGAAAAGTTCTGAGGGGACCCGGCGCAACCCTTTTAACAAGAAGGGATATTGTTTCAGAATAAATCTCACCCCAAAATGACCAACATGCTTGGGGCGACACCCACAACGGTTGGCACTAAAAAAAAGCCCAGTTTGACTTCGATAGTGCCATGATCCGAATATGGTAAAAAGAATCTGATACCTAGCAAACATTTCGGGGCTCCCAAAAAAATATTTTTCCAACAAAAAGTTTGATGAAAAGCGAAGAAGGTGAATGTTTTTGGGGATGATCAGTCGCCGAAAGGATAGCCCAAAAGGGCCGTTTCATTAGGGCCTCCCATGCAAATTAAGACTAATTTGTTAATAACTCTGTGTTATCAAAACAACTACCAAGGTGGTTACAAACAATCAAGGAGACCTGGGTCAAGGTATTTTAAAAAAAACTGAATTTCAAAAGGGTTTTGGGGTGAACCCGGGACCAAACAAAGAAAATTTTTAACAAAGTTTAATTTTTTTTCGACAATGGCCAAAAAAAAGGATTAAGGTTGAAGCAATTTGAGAAATTTGGTTAATAAAGTCCGAAGGACTTTATCTCCGACGAAGTTAAGGGTTTCCCCGCACTATTCCAAGCCGAGTCACGATCGTGATATTTCGGCAAAACCCCCCAAAAAGGAGGACTTCGGCCTATTCCATTCGGAATGGGGGGGGTGGTGTAACCATGTTTGACAGTACAAGAGTGGTAAAATACTCCAAGATTTTGAAAAAAAAGGGTTGACTTAGCCAAAAATTTTTGGAAAAAAGGGGTCCAAGCTTTTGTGATGAGGGTCCTACGAAAGGTTCCCCCAAATTCCGAGGGTTTTAAGGAGGCAGACAAAAGCAAAAAACTGAAAGGGGGATCCCCCCTTGACCCAAATTTTTAAATCAAAACCTCCCCTTTTCCCCGAGGGGGGAAGAAAAGATGCTAAGTTCAAAAAAATTTAGAGCAAAACAATTTTTCTAAATTTTCCCTTCGGAAGCTCAAAGGGGGTGCCGGTTTTGCTAAATATTTAAGGACCCCAAAAAGAAAACGGTGCAACACGACACCGTAGTTTGACTCACAGGAGTTCCATCATTTTACTATTACTATTTAAAAAGGGGGATCCCGGTGTTATCCCGTATTTTTGGGTTTGGATAATTTGAGATAATTGTAAGTTAAGGACAAGATTATAATTTGACCTTGTTTGAAAATAAGTTGGTTATGAAAA
>NW_026721728.1:0-8397 GCF_029784015.1 Lycium ferocissimum | reverse complement strand
TCCCGGGGTCGCGACCCGGATCCGATCCCGGGGTTCCTGGGGGCCCATTTTTGCGCGCTCCGGTTTTTTTCCCCGGTTCCGGTACTACTTTTGTGTGTATATTTTCGCACGGCGCACCCGGCCCTTCCTATGTATATATGTGTACTATGTTAGAGGCTCGTGACAGATATGTATAGTAGGTATATGTACTCCTGTTTGTCCCCGTCGCTGTATAGTATGATCGCAAAGCTTATTAGCCTATGTTCATGTTTGTGCTATTTATATTATTGCTAGTTGTAAAAAAAAAAAAACGGTGTAGTTCACACGTGCAATAAGAGTCAGCGGGTTCGCTCGGCTCCGAATATGGGGTCGGGTGCCCATCACACCCTAGTAAGATCGGGGTGTGACACGAACTTTGCTGCATATTGAGGGAAAGACATGCTGATGGCAATGTAAAATGAAAAGAGATAGTAGGGTTTTTACTTTTTACCCTTATGCTTACGACTATTAGAGTTGGGCTTGGATTATTGGACTTAGACATGTGCTTTAAGACATGGGCCTTAAAAAATAAGTAGATAAAAAATTAAATTAATAATTAAAAGGTATAAAATATCTTTAATTATTTATGAAAAGTTAATATTATACATATAAATAATTATAAATTTTATGTATATAATTATCGGTTTGGTTCGGTTATTTATTCGGTTATTTTTTACTATAACCATAACCAAACCAAATATTATCGGTTTTTCAAATTTAAAACCAAACCAAACCAAATGTCGGTTTTTTTATTCGGTTTGGTTAAATTTTCGGTTGGTTTTGGTTTTAACCAAAAAGCTCGTGAACCGACCTAGGTGGTGGGGCAAACCCAATGGTGGGGCAAACCCAATGATGAGGCAAAATTCCCGTGGTTTAGGCAAATCCCGCATTGGTTTAGGCAAATCCCACATTGGTTTGGCGAATCCCATTCGATTAATGTCGGCTCATGTGATAAGGTATGATGTTATGATGTGCTTCGGTATGTATATGTATGATCTGTGGTATTTCGGGAGTAAGCGTGTTGGCATTCGATTATTATATTTGTCATACATGCCTACGTTGCATGACTTGCGTGTCGAGATGACGGCATTTTGGTATTCGGTTATTATGTTCACTTTACGTACCTACGATTTTCGATTATGACTCGAGATTTGTTACTATATCTTCCGCTTTGCATCGCAGTACATATTCAGGTACTAACCACTTCTTGGAAATTTGCACGTTTAAATGCCGCAGTGTCTGGGAGCGTACGGTTCGGTGATCATCGGTCTAGGACACCTATCCTGGCATTGGAGAGCTCCGCTTTATCCGGAGCCTACATTTTGGTAGATATTCTCCCGTTGTGTATGTATTTGTGCATTTAAAGAGTACGGCGGAGCCTGTCCGTCCGTATATTTCGATTGATACGTACTAAGGTACGCGGGACATAGATGTGGGTTATGTACGAGTTTTGTTCGGATGCGACGTGCGAGTTGTATTTGGGCGGCCCTCCCGCGTGGCGACCTTATCGATTTGCGTGTATGTATGCTTTGATACGTTATGTATATTTTGACGACCTTTTCCAGAAGCACGTAGAGTATATATATGTTTGTATGCGTCGGTTTGGAGCCACGTTTGATAATTATATAGGTATATAGTCGTTTGTATCTACAGAATCTGGTTAATGAGCGCGTATGGGTGCCCAGCTCGGGCACTAGTCACGGCCTACGGGGTTGGGTCGTGACAAAGATCTTCGGGCGACCTGGCATGGATAGAAGCTCACCCTAAATCTGTCAGCAACGTCCTCAATGCTAGATGTGAGGGCGGGTAGCAATCTCTATATCACAATCTGCACTCAAAAGAATGCAACAAGGTAGTATCAGTACAAACACTATGTACCCGTAGATATCATAGGCCGATTATGATTAGTATCATGCCATATATCATAAAATCAATAGAATAAATGGCCCGCCAACTGAGACATGAAATAAATAAACTATAATGAGTCGAAGCCAAGGATAATCGCTTGTCAATTCACGAAAATATCAAGAACTCGGTCAACGAAACCCTGTAACACGAGAATAAGTCTGCCACAAATACCACAATCACGCAGACACACACGCTAATGGCGAGTGTCATTGCTCGGTAGTCATGACTGCAGGGGACCCGTAGTGTCTATGTACCACTCATTCCGGATACTCGTCTCACCCGAGCATAAACCTCCGCTCCGTAAAGAACCTCGGACGCGGGCACATCAGCTGTATCTCTCGTTTTTTGGAATGAACCTTGGACCATGAGCCCATAATCTAGGTCACAATTGTGCCTTTTTATATATCCTCGCATAACATTATTGCTTGCCCTCTTATTATCAATGCTCAAATCATCATATCGTATCACAATTTCACCGAGAAGATCATATTAACTTCTCATCACAACACATCAACTTTAGATTAAACACATATGAGTAGTGGCATGAAGCCTACACAGTCACTCAATCAATTGCACATAGGAGTTCAACCACACAATATCATGCATGAAGACTAGACATGCTTTCTCACATGAATTCACAACACATATAATCAACTCATCAAAGTCTAACTCAAGTAGATAGTAACCTACCTCAACATAGAGCTGGAACAACTCGAATCACTCTGTTACAACTTTTCCCTTCCGTAAAGCCTCGGAACGCTCAAAGTCTAGCAATTAGAATGCTCAATGAGTCACAATTATTCTAGTCAAAAATTCAATGCAAGACACCCTTCCCTTTAGCCCCATTCCAACGGGTGAATGATTTCTAGGTGTTGAACAACCTAACAATGGCTTTAGCAATCACTAATCATCAACTACAACAATATTAAATCAACACCCCAATTACAAGCAGTTTCCATGTCCAAGCTACCATTTTTATGGAACCCTAGGTCTCAATTCACTTAGTTTATGGCTCTAAAGGTTCAATTCATGATTAAGAGGAGTTAACCCAAGCCATTAGATGATAAATAAGTGATAACCATCATAACCCATCAAGTATAGAAGGTTTATTAATTCCTAGGGTTAGTATTACTAATTTCACCATTGAGGATGCTACACCTCGAAAATTTTTCGTTAACGTACAGTGAATAGACTAACGAAGGGCACAACGTATACGATGTTTTGATAAGTAAGAAAAGCATTTGATGATTCTAAATGAGATTTCGAAGGCATTTGAGGTAAGAGAAGAAAGTTGTTAAGGAAAGCAAGGTATATGTTGTGTGTCGGGCAAGACTTACGAGTATCAAATTATGATGGCTTAATGATGCTTTGAAGAAGAGTTATAACGTCCCTTAGATTGGTATTGAGGTGTTAAACAAGTGTCAAGAAGGTTCCATAAGGATTGGAGATCAAACGAGTCAACAAGAATGAGTTTGAAAGAGCTGAGCATTATACGACGGCAACATGCGGCGTATAAATCATCGGCGGTATGTTTGGCCATATAATCAGCCAGTTAGCATTACCTCGGCTCGACTAAATCTACGGCCAGACATGCAGTCATTATAAATTATACGGGCTGTATGTTAGTCCTAGAATCTAGTCGGGGCAGGTTTAAGAATTAATATAAGGACCCTCTCTCATTTAATTCATTTCATTTCTCCTCTCCACACTTTAAGAACACTCTAGATAACTCTCCACTCTTCATCCACAAGAACCCAAGAGAGATTGGTGATCAACTTTGTTACACCTCGGAAAATTTTTCGTTGATGCACAGTGAATAGGCTAATGAAGAGCACGAAGTATATGAAGTTTCGATAAGTAAGTAATGACTTTTGATGATCTTAAGTAAGATTTTAAAGGCATCCGATGTCAAACGAAAAAGTTGCCAAGAGAAGGCAATGTATACGATAAGTATCGGAAAGGGTTTATGAGTAGCAAGTTGATGACAACTTAATGATGTTTGGGGAAGAGTTATAACACCCTTAGATTGTTAATGAAGTAATAAACAAGTGTTAAAGGTTCATAAAGATTGGAGATCAAACGAGACGACGGGAACAACTTCGGGCTGTGGGTTTCACGGCCACGGACCGGTGAAACTTTGTACGGATCGTGGAATGGTCCGTGGAGCTCGCCGCCAGATCTGGTGGCTGGCTGGTGGTGAACCACGGCCGGAACCACGGACACACCATGTTCCACGGACCGTGGAAGAGTCCGTGAACTCCCGACAGAGGGAACTCTTCCAAGTTTATAAATGTGATCCCAACTTCATTTATTTCATTCCACACACTTCTTAAATCTCTCTCACACCTCTTGAACATTCCATACACTTCATCCACAAGAAAACCAAGGAAATCAAATATCAATAACAAGAATTGAAGTGAATCAAGTGTATGAAACCTCACTAAAGTCATCCAAACCAAGAAATCCCAAGAAAGGTGAAATAGGGTTTTGGTGCAAGAGGTGTATTACCATTCAAGGCTTATTCCTCCGTCTAAGGTGATTTTCATGATCTTTCCATGTTTTTTGGAGTATTGATAAGATAAAATACTTGGATTGTAGAAGAGTATAGAAAATGGGTCATAAATGGGTGAATAGTGTCATTGTTGAGTGGTTGTTTGGCTTGAATCATGAAAATGGATATGTTGAGATTATAAATACGTTATAAATGACATTTAGAACATGGAATAAGTATTATATGTGAAAGAACGTGATAATGAACTTTGATCATGATTATGGAGAATTTGGAGTGAAGTCGTGAAATGTGGGCAATGCAATTGAATGATGCTTATTGTTTATGATATTGTGATTGTTGTTATGAATGTTGGGAGTTGATATGGAATATGGAGGAAAGTAGTATAAAGGAAATGCTTTGCAATTTTCTTTAGCTTTAAGAAGCACGTTCTTGTAATTGCTTAGCTAATGTCGATACAAACCTCTTGAAGGTAAAGACGTGAGCATTAAAGGAGAACGAGCAAAGCAAGGATCAGAGTAGTTAAATGACACGGTATGTAAGGCTGGTCCTTTCTTTCTAAGGCATGACTACATGGTATGAATCCTCCTACCTTTCTATGACTTCTCTACATATATGCATGTATTGGGAATAATGAGTCTACGTTGTAAAGAGCTCGCATGAGATGAAGTTAAGAGGTATGTTATAAATATGATGATGATCCCAAGTCTAGAGATCCTAAAACTTATGATACAAAATTTCTACAAAGCTAATGGCCTTCGCTACAATTCTTTGCTATTATTCATTGTTGGGCTAGACCCATCTTATGATGTTCGTCTCTTTCCTTTCCAAGGCATGATTTTCCTCCATTAATCTCTAAATTAGAAGAACTAGAGCCTACGTTCATGAATAGCCATACGAAAGAAAGATAAGAGATATTATGAGTACGATAGTAATGACGTATGAGTTCATGACTATAAGGAGTCCTAAAAGTGAGAAATGATGCCCACAAAGTCAATAATTCTAAGTATGATTTCATTAGTGCTTCTTTCTATGTACACTCACCTTAAAATGTTAGTCCCTTCAAGTGTGAGATACGATGATTTTATTACTCCATAATGTAGTCGGGGTTCCACGACCTTATGTCACCCCAAGCATAGCTATAGTCGCCTCCCGAGTCCTAATGTATGTTTTGCTGATGTATGTATGTGTAATGATGCTAAGTTATGATAAAGCCATGATATGCCTATAAGAAAATTAATAATCATAAGTCTATGATATGTATGATGATGTTTAGCTTATAATATACCATGAAATATATAATGATGAGTATATGACGATGTGATTCCACCGCGCCTAATTGGCGGACATGTCACCGCTAAGGCGGGTCACAGATTCCACCGTGCTCACATGGCCGACATGTCACCGCTACGGTGGGCGGCTATGATTCCACCGCGCTGAAAGTAGGACGTGTCACCACTAGTGGGATTTCGCAAGTGCGACTACTGCAACCCGTCTTCAGAAGGCGACATGATCGCCACTGGGGGGTATATGATGGGTACCTGGATGGGGACTAACGATGATGAGTATATGACGATGTGATTCCACCGCGCCTAATTGGCCGGACATGTCTGCTTAAGGGCGGGCTGTTGGATTCACCGTGCCCTGCATAGCCGACCGTCACGCGCTACGGTGGGCGGCTATGATTCCACCGCCTGTAAGGCGTCGAACATGTCGCCTTCACGTCGGAGTACGGCCTGCACAGTGTTGTAGAGAAATCGAACATGATCACCACTGTGGAGGGCCGTATATGATGGGTACTGGGACGCGGACTAACGATGATGATGTATGTATGATATGATGATGTATGAATGGTATGATGATGTATGTATGATACGATGATGTATGAATGGTATGAAGATGTATGTATAATATGACGATGCATACGCTATGGTAATTCATTTGATATGCTACGTATAATATATGTATAAAATGTATCCATTCGAAGGTTATGTCCTCATCTATGTCCTATGATTTCTCTACTATTTTCATTTCATTCATGCCTTTACATGCTGCAGACAACATTTGTCCGACGTCCGTTTTCTTTGGACACCGTGTTCATACCCGGTGCAAGGGGAGAAGGCGACCCGGACTCGTAGAAGGCATTGGGCGGCCGAGAGCACTCCTTTATTCGGATGTGCTATCTTGAGACGTATTTTTGTGTGTACATATATTTTGGGCACGCAGCCAGGGTCTGTCCCGTCCATATGTCTAATATTCTAGTAAAGGCTCGTAGATACGTATGTGTGGGTAGTATGGTCTCACAAGTTTCTCATATGCATACGTACGCGTGTATATTATTATTTTAGCGACCCTAAAGGGCCGATGTTTATAAAGTAAATATGTTTTAAATGAAAGTCGTTTTACATGATTATGAATGATATTTGAAATATGAATGAAGGCAGGATAAGTAATAGAATGAGTGGTGCTCGGTGGTTAGCCTCGGGTACCCGTCATGGCCCTAGTTGAGTCATGACAAACTTCATCAAACCAACAAAATTAAGTGTATGAAACACATTAAAGTTCATCCAAGCTAAGAAATTCCAATGGAAGTGAAATGTAGTTTGGGCAAGAGAAGTATTTCCACTCAAGGCTTATTCTACTATCTAAGGTAAGTTTTATGATCTTTTCATGTTGTTTAAGGTAATGAGAGGTTGAAAGACTTATATTATGGAAGGAGATAGAAAATGGGTCACAAAGATAGGAACAATGATTTTGAGTAGTAGTTTGGAATGAGTCTTGAATATTGATATGTTGTGATTGTAAGTATGCTATAAATGCCATTTAGAACATGGGATAAGTATTATATGTGAGAAAACGCAATAGTGAACTATGACCGCATTATGGAGGACTTGAAGTGAAATTGTGAAATGTGGATAATGTAGATAAACGATGATTGTTGTTATAATATGCGAATGTTGTTATGGATGTTTGAGAGTTGATATGTGATATGAGAAAAGTGGTATAAACAAAGGAAATGCTGCCCAATTTTTCCTAGCTTTAGTAAGCACGTTCTTATAATCGATTAGCTAATGTTAATACGAACTTTCTTGAAGGTAGAAACACAAGCATCGAAGGAGAACAAGCAAGCGATAGAATATCTAGACGAAAAGGTATGTAAGGCTAATCCTTTCCTTCTATGGCATGAATCCTCCTATTTTCCCATAATCTTCCTAAATAGACGAAACTATGAGTCCGTGAATATAACAAGCTATATATGTATAAGAAAAAGAAAAGAGACACGACCCGAGCATGATAATGATGATGATGAGTTAAGTAAAGAGTCCTAGGTAAAATAAGATGTCCATGGTTAATGATCCTAGGTATGGTTCCATTGGTGCTCTTCCTTGTACACTACCTGAAAATGTTAGTTCCTTCAGGGTGAGATATGATGATTATGATCACTCCATAATGTAATTCTGGGGTTCACGACCTTATGTCACCCCGACACAGCCAAAGTTGCCTTCGAGTTCTAAGGTATGTTTTAATGATAAATGTATAATGATGCTAAGTTATGATAAGGTCATGAGATGCCTATGAGATGTATAGTAATGATAGGTCTATGATGCGTTCACGATGATACAATTCCACCGTGCCTAAATGGCCGGACATGTCACCGCGAAGGCGGGTCCAGGATTCCACCGTGCCCAAATGGCCGGACATGTCACCGCTAAGGCGGGCTGCTTATGGCTCTACCGTGCCTGAATGGCCGGACATGATCACCACTAGTGGGCGGCATATGATGGTTGCCCGGGACGCAGGTTAATGATGATGATATAGGTGATACGATGATGTATGCACTATGATGATACATGTATTATGATTATATATATATATGTATGAAATGTATCCTCCTTAAAAGTTACGCAGTTATATCTTCATCTTATAGCTTATAATTTTCTATTATGTTCATTTATTATGCC
>NW_026721727.1:0-8044 GCF_029784015.1 Lycium ferocissimum | reverse complement strand
GTTTTTGGGATTTTTGACATTTCGATAATAAGTAATTAAAACTTGATAACTTATTCTTAAATAAATTTTCAACTTATTTAACTTGTTATTAGTAATGTGGTTCGCCTACTCGAAGGGATAGTGTAGGTGCCATCACGACTCGTGAATTGGGTCGTGACACGCATTGTCCTATTAAAGATTCTTTAGTTACCGTCAGCGTTCATTCTCTCATGTAATCGGACGACGATTGTTTAATTGGTATACGATGTAACGACCCATTTTGGTCGTTTAGCACTTTTAGGCATAATATTCCTAAAACACCACTTTTAGGTAGTCAAATCTTCTTGTCTATAGTCTGCGATAACGGGTGATTCGGTTATTTAATTGACGAGTTTTAGTCCTCGTTGACATGCGAGGACGAATGTTCTAAGGAGGAGAATGTCACGCTCCATAATAATCCTTGCTACTTGTATTAAAACAAGAAAGAATGAGTTAAGAAGGTTCAAGAAAGTTAATCGAGTTAGTAAGAATATCGTTATAAATATGGTTGTCTTAAGTATCTCGAGGTGACACAGTAACTAAAAGGATTTAGAAATCGACGTTATGGTATGTATATGAGGTAATATGAGTGACCTTTTAAAGTATTTGAGATTATTAGTAATGATATAGAAGATGGACAAAAGAATAGGAATATACTTTTTCGATTGGGTTTCGTGAAGCTTTGTGAGTTCTACTTATGGATTGTTGTGATTCTACGGACCCTTCGAGACATGTATATGAATTGTTATGGATGTAAATGATTGTGTATATGTATGTATAAGAGGTTGCATGAAGATGGAAGAGGATTAGAAGTTAAAGCAGGAAATGAATCGGAACAATTTCAGTAAAATCTCGGACCCGATTTCCATATTGTAGGAGGCATATCTCCTAGTATATGAGGAGTTTTTAAAGGTGTTTCAAAAGCCTAAAATTAAGTTCATCAGTCCAGTTTGCAATGCAACAAACAGCTCGTCAAAATGATATCGGGGTAAGGAGATATGGATGATTCAAGTCAGGCTGAGTATTAAGACTATCTCAAGATACAAAGTAGAGACTTTAACTTCCGATTTCGTTTGAAGTCACAATTTATCTACAAATTTTGTTTGGTATAGAAGCATTAATGGAAATTAGAAACTACTTAAGTGTGGTGTTAAGTAAAAATTAGTGGCAACAATGAGCCAATATGAACATTAACATACCGTATCCCAAAGACGACTCAAAGTCATCTTAAATAAGACTACTATGGGAGACATACAAATATACATTTAAATGTGATTCATCCACTACACTTACATTATATTGTGGACAACCAAATTGAAAGAAAAGTGTGGAATTCAGCCAAGTGACTGAAAATAAGCATCCATGTGAAGCATGCATTTGAATATTTAAGCATCTACTACTTTATGAAAGTATACATTATTTTAGGAAGACCAACATGGTGGAGGGATCATTTCACATTAAATATTGCTCATTCATCTTGGCATAATTACAATAGGACAAAGGATGGTGTATGAATCATTCACCACACATAAGATTGTCTTGTAAACAGTTGAAAAGAAAGAAGAAAGGAAAACAGAAGGTGAGGTTGGCCAAAAGACAGAAAACAAATTAGAAATTTAAAGTGTAAAGTTAATGGAATGAATCATGCCATGATGGAGCATGTGACCAACTTGTAGGCATCAAAGTTGAATCAAATAATGACCAAGAAATCAGCCATCATAATTCATTTCAACTACCTGGCAAAGAAAGAAAACCTAAGCCTAGAGAGAGAGCATTCGACGGTGGGCTGATTTTTGAGCTTTTTGAGTCTTGATCCAAATTATTTTCCAAGGTGTTTCAACCCTTTAGAAGGTCCCTAAAGCGTGAAGATAGTCTTTGGAGCAATGAAGAACCATTTTCCGTCTAGTCACCAACTACAGCGTAGAGAAGTCAAGTTGTCAGGTAAGATCTAACTTTCTTTTTCATGTATTAAGGGTGATGTAGATGTGTGAATATAAGTTGTATGCATGAAATAAGGTGTGTTGATGTTGGAACATGATGGTAGTTATGTTATGTGTTGATGTTGAAGTATGGTTGTAGCCTGACGAACATGAATCGCGTACAAAAATGCATGATGTTGGTGTTGGAATGTTAGTTGGCTTAGGACTGTTTTGGTGGAATTAATGGACTGATTTTTCTTTAATAAATATGGTTGTTACTATCATAGATCTCATGGGTAAAAAATGAAAAGAATTGGAAGGTTAAAAGTGAAGTTATGTTAGTATGAAAAGGGTTGAATCTATGATTTTATGTGAGTGATGTTGAAGCATGGTGGCAGGTGTGTGGACTGTTTTGTGAAGAAGTTAGTGAACTGTTTTACTTGATATTTTGATTGTTATTATCATGAATTTTATGATGGAAATGAAGGTGTTTAATGGTTGGAGTTGAAACTAAAGTCATTTGTGAGTTGTTTTAAGGATTATAAAAATGGCAGTATAGCGTAGTTGCGTATGAATTGATGTTGTACTTGTCGTGTGGATAGCTGGTCATAACTTACTGAAATTATATGAAAAGAAGACATGAAATGATGTATAAAAATCGTACGTGGTTGGCTTAGTATGTTCGTAAACGTTTGCAAGAATTCCGAACATCGTTATGTTGTCGGTTAGAGACCTGTTTTGAACATGTTGTGGTAGTGGACTGTTTTGGACTTGTGTTTCATTAAGTTGGAAAGAATAATTATAAGTTAAGAGTATACATCATATTGTATGTTGGATGGGCTGTTATAAGTTGTTACATACAAACGTTAAGGCTACAAACTAATAAAAGTAACTTGAGAATGTCGAAGCCGTATGTGAATCGTTATTGCATGCATGAATGTAATGCTGTTTAGAATATTGTGTGGGCTGTCCGGATTGGTATTGAACACATAATTATTGATGTTGTATTGGTAGTATGTGGTTGGTTTAGATACAAGAGAAAAACATCGCCTAAACATCTAGAAAAGGAGTTACTAACGTTAGAATACGTTTGAATCTCCCCGTAGCTTAATCATAGTTGTTGGCGTCTTAATATAGGTTGGAAGTATTATTAAGGTAGCGTACACATATTGTGTGACGAATAAGCACTAAAGACCTTGTCCGATCGGAAGCACTTCGGGGGAAAAAGCTTTGGCGTGAAAGTTCGTACACACAATTGTTCGTACGAGGTAGGTTACGGTTTACTTTATGTCTAGACTCGGTTAGCGAAACGTATGTAAATAGTAGTGATTGACGGGAAAGCATGATAGGCCTTCGGGCATGGTGTGGAGGTAAATTCCATCTAGGTTGGTATTACCGAGTGTTATGTGGGCTTGTCGCCATTATTGTGATATCTTTACATGTGGGCTTGTCGCCATTATTGTGATACTTTTTGGCGTAGGCTTGTCGCCATTATTGTGATACTCTTGTTATGTGGGCTTGTCGCCATTATTATGCCAATCTTTGTTATGTGGGCCTCGTCGCCATTATTACGATATTGTGAGTGTCATTGTGTTGTGATTTCATGTATTTTGATATAATTCTCTCTCTCTGTTATCCCGACTTGGTCATATGGAAGAGGAAGGTTATTACGAGAATTGAATATTGAATTGCAATCCCTAAGTATGAATCTATGGAACCTATGATTGCGGTGATTGTGGAGGTTGATTCCATGCGAGGCATGCATCCCATATTCTATGTGATATGTGATGTAATTATCACTAGTTGTATTTTTATCACATACTAGCTCCCTCACACTTATGAAAGGGAAGGGTAATATTGATGATTGAGCCGTGGGCAATAATATGACTTGTACTTGTTTATTGCATAGTGATAAAGTTGAGAGTGATATCATGCGTGGCAACATGCACCCTTATTACTCTTATGTTGTTATAATGGTGAGAGAGTGATTGAGAGACCCGCAGGTCTTTGCGGGAGAAGGTAAAAGAGAGATGAGTGTTTGTTGCCCGAGGTTTCTTAGGGAACGATGGAGTGTCCGATCAGAGGTCTTTGCCGGGATCGTAGTGTGCTCTTGATCCGAGGTTATATTAGGAGCGAGTGGTACATGGACTTCGCGGGTCCCCCATGGGTCATGACTATGAGGCATTGCCATAGCATGTGTGTACGGGAGTGGAGTGTGAGAGGTGACTCTTGCATTCGTACATTTACATAGCACGACATTGCGTTCGCATAGCACTCCGTTTGAATGGTCATTCATGTCATTGCATAGCACATTCTCGATTGATTCTTGATTTGTGAATTCATGAGTTGTTGTTTGTATATTTATTTTAAAGGATTTGGATGGAATCGAGGTTTATAGAATTCTCCCTAGGCTTATAATGCGAGATATTGAGATCCTTGTGACTATCGTTAATGCAAGACTTTCTCATGTGTGCTAGATGTGTGGCTGTGTTTGATTACTTGCTCTAACTTACTTGTTGGTTGCTTCTTGTTTATATGCGTGAACTAACCATTGTCGGCCTATGATACCTACGAGCCTTGTGTTGTGCTCATGCTTCTCTTGCTACACTCCTTGTGGAGTGTAGTAGTTATTTTCAAAAGTGATGTTCGAGTCTCACCGTTTCGGGCATTCTTCAAAGACGTTTGGGTGAGCTATGTACAACCCGCAGTCTCTCCTTAGATTCTGCTGTTCTCTATCCTTCTGTAAGTCGTATCCCGGTTGGATACATTATCTATTCAAATTGTAAACTTCTTAGAAGCTCTTGTATGAGTCTAGACCAGATTTTGGAAATTTCTTATAATAAAGTATTTATTCGTACGTCGTATCAAATTAAGGTAGTTATCTAAGGTTACCAGCATGGAGGGTTAGTGTGGGTGCCCGCATGATCCATGATTTGGGTCGTGACATATAAAGAAGCTATTGTTCCACATTATTTATCATAAATTGCTTTGCGATTATTGGAAATAAATTGCGACTGACAACATTTTGATAGGTATTACAACAACTCATATCTATCATTGTATTCGCTTTAATTAAATGCTCTCTGATCCATACATCTTTTGATTTTTTTGTTTGTTTGGAAAATGCAATTTTTTTAATTTTCTTACCAGGGTGGAGTTGTGAGTTTTTGCATTGAATTGTGATTACAACGTGTATTTTCTATTGAACAGTTTATCTGAATGCACAATTACATTAAGCATTACATACACGATTTTTTTTCAAAAATTAAGGCAAACTCTTTGATGCCAAGGATGGATAAATCATAGAGTGTTTTCTTCTTTTTTCAACTGCTTAGTTTTCATGTGATTGTGGTGTATTTTTAACAATAAGGTGTTGGAAGGTTTGAGTCAATTAATACGTGGATTGAAGCCTGAAGGTATAGTTGCTTTGATTTTACTATTATTTTTACTCTTCTAGCTTTTTCGTTTTTGGTATTTAATTTTTGTGTTAAAAGTTTGGATTGTTAGTGTATGAGTAACTTCCTACAACAAAGTATGTTGGTTAATTAATATATATGTAAATCTCCTTTAGGTAAAACTGCTTAAGTTTTTGTTTTGCTTTTGATTCAGAACACTTTCAAGTCATTAATGTATTTTTTGAAGTAATAAAAACTTTTTTTTGTATTTAGTTACATTTTCCGTAAAATTATATATTTACATCTTTACTTAACAACGAAGTGGCAAAAGAGAACACACTAAAATATTGTAAGTATATATTAGGTGCCCGAGATATGGCAACATGACCTATATGTGTCTCATATTTTATTAAATATATTCACCTATGAAAATCAAGATTAGAAGTCCTTTAGCGAAATATCATTGCCTTTTAAAACAACAACAATAACAACATATCCGGTGTAATCCCACAAATGAGATAGGGAGGATAGTCATTAAATCTTTCACTTAAAATAACCTTCTAAGCTTTATAACATTTCACCCTGTATATAAATAAACATTTTTTAATTAACTTTCTATAATGTTGGACTTCTTCCATACCAGTCAGGGACTCCTTTTTCTCAGCCCACCTTATCATATGATATTTTACTATTTTAACATAGTTGGATTTCGAACATTTTCAAATTTATTAGGATAAGCAAACTCCACTGTAAATCAAATTTGTATATTATTGATTTTAATAGTTGCCTCATTAAATAGAATAAATATATAATGACAGTTACATATTTTTCTATTCAAACTTTCTGCAGATATTTTATATATTAAATTATTTGTGGAAAAATTCACTCAACATTAGTCATTTTAGACTTTACATTATCACTTATTCGTTTCTTTTCTAGGCAATTACGAATTTCTTCATTCCAAATCTCTAAGGAAGAAAAAATATTTTTCAACACATGGACCACAATACACACACACACACACACACACTGTGGTCCATATGTTTTGGCTACCTATAACTTTTTAATCATTCTGGCCATCTAAAATTATGAGTATTAAGAATATTCTTAAAAGCCAATCTACCCAAAAAAAAAAAAAAAAAAAATTTAGCACCTTAAATGAATTAAGATTTTATTTTATAAAAACTATAATTTCTTTTGTGATTTTCCATTTTGTATGCGAGGTTGATTTTGAAGGAAAATGCACCCATCAATCATATTATTGAGAAACTTGAATTGTTAAAATGCTTATGTAATAATACAAATATGGTAGAAAACCATTTTCACGACGACGTTATACATGCAAAATAATAATAGGCCAATAAGTCTCCAAACACGTGTTGAACCTCAAGATTCAACTTTAGCCTATAAAGGATGCCATTTAAAATTCATTTAAAATGATTTTTAATATGTTTGTGATATGCAACGATAATAAATAAAGCATATTGGCAAACAATTTAAGAAATTGAGTTATTTTTGCCGCAAGGTGATTTTTGAATATGAACAATTATATGTTACATTTGAAATAACACATATTTTTGCCAATTAAATGAATACAATGTTGCATATTCAATTGTTATGTTATGTATGTATACGATCTTTTATATTGACGTGATACACACGTGCAACGCATGTACGTTAAACCTAGTATATAATAAATGGCCAAGCTGTACGAACACTGCAATTTCAAGTGTACAAATATCTAAGTAAATTGTACAAAAGGGCGGGACCAACAGGGGCAAATTTGGAAATAAAAAGTTGCTTTTTAACCGTTGCACTCTGCCCATCGACTGTTGGAACTTCTCTTTAACCTCCTTAGTAATTGAGTACACTTGCTCTTTGGAGATGGGACACATGTCCATATTACCAATGCACTATAGAATACAGATCATTTGTTTTCTTGCTTTTTGCCATGGTTTAAAAGATTTGATTCCACCCTAATTTATCATCTTCGTTTTTCTTCTTCGTATATATTCCTCCACGCCTAATTTGTTGTCATTCTTAGCTTTAAGTAGACACAAAATTTAGAAATAAAAGGAAATGTTTGAATCTTGTGATCCTAAATTAAAGATGTATGTAATGTAGTCATGTACTAAAATGTCCTTTAAATGTTGTGTTTTTAAACTTGGCAGATATGATATTTGAATTATCAACTTACTAAATATAGAAATTGACACTCTTTTTAGACGACCAAGAAAAGTAAGGCACTTAAATCGGGATGGAGGGGAGTACTTATTTTTCAGTTCATTTCATTTTCTTTTATAAAAAACAAAGTGAAGGTCATGGGGGTAAAATTTATTTATTAGCCAATAAAGTTGATAGGCAGAAAAAAGGTAGTTATATATGATTATAATTCCTTGTGAGATTTTGTCACGACCCAAATTATGGATCTGTCTGACTTTCCCCTGCTTCCTCCACGGTGGGCGAACCCTTCAGAATCGCTTCCTTAATTTGATACAACATGCGGAATAAATCTTGTTATTATAAGAAATTCCCAAAATCGAAGTTCAGACTCATACAAGAGCTTCTTAAGAAGTTTACAATTTGAATAGACAATGACTAAACCGGATGCGGCACATTCGAAGGATAGAGAACAGAATCTGAGGAGACTCGGGTTGCAATATCTCCAAATAGCTCTTTGAACGTGGCCTTTGACGAATGCCTCGAAACGGG
>NW_026721726.1:0-8416 GCF_029784015.1 Lycium ferocissimum | reverse complement strand
TTTTATATGTTGTGAAAGGAAAAATGAAAGAAATTCATGAAAGCATGGTGTTGTGTGTGTGGCCGTGTGTGTAATGTGTTGAGGGCCGTGTGTGTGTGTGGTTGTGTAGAGGTGAAGAATTAAGTGTATGTAGCATGTTTACAAGTTGTTTTGGCATGTAGAAATGAATGAAAATCATGGAATTGATGTATGTTGGTGTTAGCCGAATAGGAAGGCTGTTTTGGTAGCTTATAGCGAATTGATTTTTCTTAGTATTTTGGTCGTTGTTGTCATGGATTATGCGATGAGAATGAATGTATTGAATGATTCAAGTTGAATATGTAATTGTTGTGTGGTGGTATTGTGTGTGTAGTATAGCGTGGAAATGAAGACTTAATTTTATTTAGTGCAATTTGGTTGTTGTGTTGTGAAATATGTGAAGAAAATGAGAGCTTAATGGTCCAAATTGAAGTGTGGTTGTTGTTGGGGGCTGTTTTAGAACTAATGTGATTCTAGTATGGTTTCTTGTATTTTTGAGATCAATGTTGTTAAAGTATGGATTGTTAGTATGGTTTATGAGTTTGGAAGAAAAGAAATGCGTTGTTGATATTTCCTTGGACTTGGAAGATTTCGGGTTGCCTTATGTTTTGGTTGGGTTGTTTTGAATAATTTTGTGGATTGTGGGAAATATTATTGACTCGTGTTTGAAAGGTTTGAATTGTTATTTGAATATGCGATCGTTGATATTAGTTTGGAAATATGTAGTTGAGTTGAATATAATTGGAATGTTGTCGAAGTATGTGGAAATGACTTGTTAGTGTTAGAATGCGTTTGAAATTACTTATTGATGTTGTTGGAATGGTTGTTGGTATTGTTGTTGAAGATTTGGCCGAGTTAAATTCTCGGGACGTCCAAGTTATAGGGGAAGTCTTGCCCAAAATTCATAGAAAAAGTAATGGCTTGGAATTGAATTCTTCGATGCTTGGCTAATGTTCGATGCCTATTGATGTTGTTGTAGATTTTTGAGAAAGACGAGACTTGAGTTTGGATTAGCTTAGGAAGCAATCGAGGTATGTGAAACTTACTTCTTTCTTTGGCATGTCTTAGACGGGATTTGTTACAACCCGTATTTTTCACCGTTAGGAACCTCGGGATTTTCGAGACAAATTAAGGACAATGAAATGCATTGATCTTGTTTGGTTCATAAGTTGGTTAAGGAAAGTTTAGACGTGGAAATATTGGAAAAGTCTAAGGGCAAAATTGGAATTTTGGAAAAAGGTTTCATGAATTACCAAAGTATGGGCTAAGGAAATTGGGCTTGGAAAATTGAGAAAAAAATAAAAGGAGCAAGCTTGGCCCAACCCATAGGGTGGCCGGCCATGCTTTGAAATTTAAAGGAAAAAAATGATCCAAGCCCAAGCTAATTAGTCATGTGACTTGGTCATGTGGCAACTTATTTAAAGGAGCAAGAATTCATTAACTCTCTAGAATTTTCAAGACAAGGCAAGAAGGAGAAAACAAGAGAAAAACTTGGGAGCAAAAATAAAGGCCATTCGGCCAAGTTCAAGAAAAAACCAACCCTCAAAAATATTGATCCAAAATTATTCTCTTGTGGTTTTCCCTACCAATTCAAGGTCCCTTTACAACTTGGCGTAGTTGGTTTGGAAGATTAAGCTTTGGTTTCGTCGCTTGGACAACTTGAGAAAGTGAAGAAGTTGGAGGTGAAAGGTAAGAATTCATTCCTTCTAATTATGTTATGAAGGCTTGTATGGTTTGTAGTGTATGGAAATGAGTAGAGCATATAGAAATATGGAAGTTTGCATGGTAGAAGGGCAAGCATGTAGGTGGCCGTGAGTGTGTTATAGTGTGTAGTGTGATTGTGTTGAATTTTATGTTGTATTATAGTTGTGGTTATTGTGAAATTAGTATTGGAAGTGAAAGTTGAATGAAAATGGAATGGAATGGAAAAATGCATGTTGGCCGTGGGATGTATAGGTGATGAACCAATGACGGATTTATTTTGTTTAATATGTTAGTTGTGTTGTTGAGATCGTTATAGCATAAATGAAGGTTTAACGATTTAAGTTCGGCATTAGAATTGTATATACGTTAGTACGGCAAGGTATGTGTGGTAACATAGTTGTTATGTAATTATGGAAATGTATTGTTTAAATGCTAGTTGTGATTATTGTTAATGAATTTGAAAGATGATCATGTGTTATGGATATGTTCGTCGAAGAATGGAAGTTTCGGATGAGTTATGGTTTCGGTGGAAAGTTTGTATAGTTTGCGAATATTATGAAAGACTATATGTAATGTCTTCAAAAGATGTTGGAATGATCTTGGTAAGCAAATAAGTATGTAAACATTGATATTGGTTCGAAACATGAGGTTAGTTTGAAAGTTGTTGACTTATGTTGAAAGACCATTCATGTTAGTATGCGATTCTTGTGGTGGATTAATGTTGTTGGTTTGGTTGTTGTGGATATTTGAGCCGAGTTAAATTCTCGGGGGCGTCATATTTATAGAAGGTCTTTGTAGAAATTTCGGCAGACAAGTAGTAAACCAAGATTGGACTTTTAAGTTCCATAAATAGTAACTGGCAAAAGTGACCATTTGCAGATTTTTGACGAAACGGGATTGGAGTTTTGGCAAGCGTAAAGGGCAAGAAAGGTATGTAAAGCTACCCCTATTCTTTCCTTGGCACGTCTTAGGTGTATTAGGCTTGACTTTGGACCTCGGGGATAATCCTACTCCTCGGAATCTACGTTCGAATTTAACCCTTTTTCCTTCAGTAGAATTGAACCTATAAGGTTGTAAATGGTTAAGAATGTTGTTAAAATCTCTAGAACTCGTACAAATGGAATCCGATTACTTTAAAACCCTTACTAATGATATTATGAAGTTTACCATACGCAATCTACGTCCGCCACCTCAATTGACCGAGGTGGGCCCACTATTCCCGATTTTATCCTTTTGTACTTATGACTTGTCTTTGAACGGCTTTAAAAGAAACGTTTTAACTACTCCGCCATCTATTATCTAAAAATTGTTTTTGAATACTCCGTTAAGCCTTTTAAGTTGTTTAGGATCTTGAAACGCTCTCGAGGGGATTTATGCTTTTTTGTAATTCGTTATGACATCCGGAATTCGTTTATTATAACTCCGTCCGGTTTTATTGATTTGATTCGTCACTCGACATGCCTCATTGAGTCTCCGGAAATATATGTGTTATTTTCATTGCATTTAGTTTCTCACTACTCCACTCGTGGATGCCTCAATGCTTCCTTCACTGAGCCCGGGCCAGGATTTGTTATCAAGCGCTTTCCTCTGCATTGTTCGCCGTGCCTCGGTGTGAGGGGGCAGGTATGACATGTACATGGGTCCGAAGTATGATGTGCCATGTACATATATTCTGATATCTGATGATGTGATGTGATGTGGCCACTGGGTATGTTATGATGTGTTCGGAGATATTCCCTACTCTGAAGTATGATGTGTTTTGGCGCGGGACAGAAGGGAGCGCCTATGTTCTGTTCACCGAGTCCCATAGCGGGGCCGGCTTTGGCATATGTTTTCTGCATGTATCATTTATGTCTTTGATATGCATTTTGACTCCCTATGTATCATATGCTTCCTCCGTACATTCTGTTCTGATTTTGATTTTATTTATTACGTTCTCTACTTTACATATTCAGTACATTTTCCGTACTGACCCCCTTTCTTCGGGGGCTGCGTTTCGTGCCACGCAGGTACGTACGTTTGATTTGCCGACTCGCGCCTAGGTTATCGCTCACCGTTTGGAGTGCTCCTTTGTTCGGAGCCCGTATTTTGGTATAAACTCTTCATTGTTTATGTACATATTCATTACGGGTACGACGGGGCCCGTCCCGTCATATGATTATGTTTTCGTTACGTAGAGGTACGTAGACATGTGGTGTGGGTTACGTATATGTTCGTGAGTTTTGCGTACGATTATAGCTTATCTATATGTCGTAACGGCCTTATCGGCCCTCGTGCGTTATATACGCAGCTCGGGATCAAATTATTATTTACGCTCATTTTTATTATTTTGCTAGTTTAGGGTAGGGTACGTATGAGTGCCCAACTAGGGTACTGGTCGCGGCCTACGGAGTTGGGTCGTGACAGGATTAAGGTATGATATGATTTGTGCCTCGGGGTAACTCCATTCCTAAATTTCGAGTATGTTTGTGATTCGTATTTGCTTTGATGTTGGCATCCTTAGTATGGTCGGGCTGTAATTAGTCCGTCTCTTTGATATGATTGAGTTTGAAATGCGTTGTGTAAGCGATTCTTATATGTTTCTTGATATTCGTATCCTTAATGCGGTCGAGTTATGATCCTTATGTCTTTTGCATGATTAAATTTTTAAGGTTTTCAAAGCAGTTCTATTTTAGAGAATTTTGTTTTCAAAGAGATTTGTTCTAACGATTTCGAAACTACGAACGATCGTAACTTTCAAGAAAGAGTTCGGATCGCCTTGATTTCTTCGCAAACGATGTCATAACGTATAATGGCTTTAACTTTCATAGGCGGGCCCGAATTGGGGACGCCCGTTCGTGGGTCCGTGACTTTTCTACATTTGGTTTTAACGACCTATTTTTTGAAAGAACTTACTATGACTATTTTTTTTGACCCCGAGTATGATTACTTACTTATCCGTCGAGTTTGAAATAAGGATTTTCATACGCATGATTTTGATACGTAACTACGGTTTCGAAGTTCGGTTTGATATGTTCCCGAGCGAGATTCGGAAGAAAACTTGATTTGACTATGGTTTTGGTTTTCAAAATGAGGGTTCGTTTTGATCATTCGGTAGTCCGTGATGATGTCGATATGCGTATGGTTACTTACGATGCCTTCGTGCGTTACGTATTTACCTCTTTCATCGGATCCGGAGCCGGTATGTGATCGTGCGCGTTATAATATACTACGGTGTTATCTTGTGTTATGGTTCACGCCCCTCACTAGAGGGCCGGGTTCCATTTATATTTGGTGTTATCTTGTGTATGGCGTTATGATGTGTGATGGGGATACGGAGATTTAAACTTACGGTGTTATCGTGTTGTGGCGCCGGATAGGGTGGCGACCACGTTTCGTCCACGGGTTCCATTTTGGACCGTATATGATATGATGATGAGTATGATGTTGTGTGTCGGAGGCCGGTGGTGGGGCAAACCCAATGATGAGGCAAATCCCACATTGGTTTAGGCAAATCCACATCGGTTAATGTTATTTCGTATGATTATGATGTGTTCGGTATGAGTATGTATGATTTGTGTGTCGGATGTAAGTACTTGGGTAATTGGGTTATTACGGCTTCATTTACGTACTTTTACGCTGCAAACTCGGTACATATTCCCGTGCGGCCCCCTTTCTTCGGGGGCTGCGTTTCATGCCACGCGGTACCCACGGATGAGTAGGTGATGTTAGCGAGAAGATGCTCACGGTGGATTAGCGAGCTCCACCTCCTCGGAGTCTTGCCCGAGTCCGAGTGCTTGTATGGTATTTGAGACGTTAGTAGAGACTTTGCAGACTGTGTCGAGTGTATGATATGTCGGGTTTGTTTTGTAAGCGGCTATGTAAGCCGGTGTATTTATATGCATTACGCTACCGATGTGTTTGGCAAGCGGTTATATAAGCCGAAGTACTGTTGTGCCTCATATTACAGTTTTCATACGATTGCAGATTTTATTTGATTTGAAAAAAAAACGAAAGGCATGTTTGTTTTATGAAAATTTTTCACCCTGTGCTTATGTTATGTTTTGTGGGCCCAGTATGGTTACGAGAGTTTGCGGGTTCGCTCGGCCCTAAGTAAGGGTCGGGTGCCCGTCATGCCCTATTGGAAATTAGGGTGTGACAACTGGAAACCTGGAAATCTAGGATGAAAGGTGAATATTGAGAATTGAGAAGGCTAAAATGATAATTGTATAGTCAGAAGAGTAAGAGACCCTTTCTAACTCGGAGGGAGATGTGTTGTGAGAACCTTTTGGAATATGTTAAGATCTCAACTTACTCCAGATTATGCGATGAAGGTCATGCGGTGAGGTGGACGTGATCGTACCAGCATTAGCGCACCGAATTTTGTTAGGATTTCATGGTTAAGCGTCTTTGGGCAGAGAAATATTAGGATGGGTGACCCCCCCCGGGGAAATGTTCTGAAAGTCTTATAAATTCAGACATAAGAAGCAAATGAGCTGCTAGAGTAGCCTAAGGGAAGTTAGAGTGCGCGGAGTGGGCAGAGACCTTAAGAGGTCGCGTAGGGTGGGGCGGATTAGACCGGTAAAGAGAAAGAAGGTGCATCACAGCTCTAGAATTAGGGTGAGTTTGAGTAGCGTTTGAAAATATTTTGTAAACGAGATGCTAGTAACTATGTATATATATAGGTCTGCATGTGATACCCCATACATGGCTATATCACAGGGTATGTGTATTCCAGCAACTGACGTCGCGGCATATTGGAAACATCGATCGGACAGGGTAGTAAGGTTAAAGTGACAAATGTTACAAGGCAAACTGATGCTATTTCCACTACAGGATAAGCTTGGAAAGTTCTAATGCTATGATATTTGGAGAAGAAAGAAAGTGAGTAGATGGAAGGTAAGGATATCAATGTCGGGCAAGGTGAAAAGTAAGAAACACGAGTGAGTTAAGCCTCGAGAGACGACGGGCGAAAGAACAAGTAGTGGATGTGTGTGAAGAGAAAGAGTATGACAAGAGAATGGTACTGAATAACTTAAGAGATATTATGAGGGATAGCGGTGCTATACTGGATTAAAGGCCAAGATGTTGGCTATAGAGTTGTTCGCTAATGATATTGCAACTTGCAAGTAATAAAGAAGAGGGGATAGAAAATCCTCTATCGTAAGAAATGAGAAAGTCAAGAGTAAATAAAGGAAGGGAAAGAAATATGACAAAATAGGACGAGCGAGTTTCAGTATGAACGAGATATATAGAGCAGAATGAACCAGGGGACGGAAAGACCATGTCTAAGAAAAATAAAGATTTAGTAAGGACAATGCAGTTATAATATTTTGGGTACGTTATAGAAAGATGGGTTGTAAAGATGGGTAGCCAAGTCTAAGGATTGAGATTAAGAGATAAAAAGTAGAGGGACAGCTAAAGTCTTTTAAAGAAGTCGAGAGGTAATACATGAGGCCGAGGATTCCATAATATGGACTTCATTGCAGATTTACCTCGCACTCCACGGAAGTGTGATTCCATATGGGTTATTGTAGGTAGGCTGACAAAATCAGCCCATTTCCTTCCAGTCAGGACTACTTATTCAGCTAAGGACTATGCAAAGCTATATATTAAGGAGATAGTAAGATCTCACGAGGTCCCCACATCTATTATATCTGATAGAGGTGCTCAGTTCACAGCTCGCACGGAGATCATTCCAGGAAGGATTGGGAACACAGGTGAGTCCTAGCACAGCATTTCATCCTCAGAGGCGACGGACAGGACGAGCTTACTATTCAGACGCTAGAAGGTATGTTGCGGGCCTGTGTTATTGATTTCGGAGGTAGCTGGGATGATCACTTGCCACTTATCGAGGTTGCTTATAATAACAACTACCATTCTAGTATCCAGATGGCACCGTATGAGGCTCTGCGTGGCAGAAAGTGCAGGTCACCGATTGGCTGGGTCGATGTTGGCGAGACTAAGTTAATTGGCCCAGATATGATTCGGCCAGCGCTTGATAAAGTGAAACTCATTCGGGGAACGATTATTAGCACTCGAGTCGGCGAGCAATCATACGCAGATAATCGACGTCGACACCTAAAGTTCCAGATTGGCAATTGGGTATTTCTGAAAGTTCCACCCATGAAGGGTGTTATGAGATTCAGTAGAAAGGGAAAGCTAAGCCCAAGATACATTGAGCCTTAGCAGATTGTCAGTAGAGTAAGCCAGGTTGCCTACGAATTAGATCTACCAGCTGATTCGGAAGCAGTACATCCAGTCTTCCACGTGTCAATGCTTTGCAAATGTATAGGCGATTCCTCCAGAGTATTTCCCATAGGTGATATCCAGGTAACAGAGGAGTTATCCTATGAGGAGCAGCCTATAGCTATACTGGATCGTCAGGTGAGAAGGTTGTGTACTAAAGACGTGGCTTCCGTTAAGGTATTGTGGCGGAACAATAACAGGGAGGAGATGACCTGGGAAGCGGAAGACGAGATGAAGAATAAGTATCCGTACTTAATTCTTATGCCTACAGGTAATCTAAATTCCTAAATTGGTTATGTTGATTGATAAATGAACTGTATGAGATAGCTATAAAAGAGACTCCCCCGAAGTGCTTATAAGACCCTGTAAGACTAGTTTAACATTCGAGGACGAATGTTCTAAAGGGGGGGAGGATGTTATATCCCGTATTTTGTACGTTGAGATATTCCGAGCTAATCACGATAAG